>NC_042993.1:15360964-15488464 GCF_901001165.1 Salmo trutta | reverse complement strand
AAGACTGTAACTACCAATTGGATACCACGAAATTGGGGAGAAAAAGGGGCAAAAAAGAAAATACCAAAAATAATATGTCAATACAGGAACCTCATTAAACACAGTGACTCACTAAGCCTTGTACTCTCCCTATCAGCTAACCATTACTGGGAGATAGAGTCCCTACTTTACTCAAGACTTCATACATACTGCAGCTAACTAGGTACTTGAGCTACATCCCCTTCCAGAAAAGGATTTTTACATTGCTCTGTCCATCATCTCTATGTCTCTCTCTCCTGATCTCCCAGTCTTTCTCCTCGAGATGACATGACTTTATGTTGTTTCAGAGAAACTAATCTCTTGTGGATAGATGCACGTACCACGTAACATAACTGGTAGAAGGGTCTGTCGACAGACTGTAGGACGCAACGCCTCACTAGGATCTTTGTTCCCGCTACGCTGATTTTTTGTCACAGATCACTTGGACAAATCCTGATTTTGCAGGTGCTTGAATCTTTTGAATTTTGAAAGAGGAGAGGACATTTGGCTTATAGGCTTCCCAGAAACTGGCTGAGAGTTTCTGTAGGAGCGGTGAAGACTTTGTTAGGCTTGTTAGTATATTTTCAAACATGTCTTCCCAACAGCTTAACCGAGCATCTGACGCAATTACGCAATATTTTAATTCTTCGTGTCAGAGATTACAGAGAAACCAACCATTTATTGTCATAAGATAGACAACATTATCAGAACGGTACTGCGTGAAGGAGGCTGGACTGAAAGTTGGGAGGAGGTGTTTTGTAGGCCTTCAGTTTACATTGTGTGTGTGATGAGGATTTAGTTCAGCATCTAGCACTACTCTGGAGAGAGCTATTGTCTAGTGTATTAATTAGTCTATTTTGTGTAAGTATTACTATCCACATAGTTTAATGAATTACAGGCCATGATTAAGAAGTAGGGAGGAGTCAGAGAGGGAGGAATCTGCTTGGGAAATGTGTTGCATATTTCCATAATATTTAGACGCTCTTGCTTTAACTCTGGATAACTAAACTAAAAAGTTATCTGTAGTTGTATTTTGGACTTTAATTTATTCTGAAAGACTATGTTATGTTTGTATGGTGATTCAGATACTTCATCTACTATATGTTTTATTCATTTCCTAGCCAGAGGCCTGCAACTTAGGCAGCAAAGAGGGATATTTTCAATATAATACTAGCAGTTTCTCAGTAGATGGCACCATCTAGTTGTCACATGTCAAGATACTTAGAAAAAATGTAATACACTTTGAGGGGCTCTACTGATAACTTTCTCATCTTTTCTTTTCTTTTTTACCCCTTTTTCTCTCCAATTTCGTGGTATCCAATTGGTAGATACAGTCTTGTCTCATCACTGAAACTCCCGTACGGACTCGGGAGAGGCGAAGGTCGAGAGCCGTGCGTCCTCCAAAACACAACCCAGCCAAGCCATAACGCCCGCTTAACCCAGAAGCCAGCCGCACCAATGTGTCGGAAGAAACACTGTACACCTGGCGACCATGTCAGCATGCATTGCACCCGGCCCACCACAGGAGTTGCTAGTGCGCGATGGGACAGGAACATCGATGCCGGCCAAATCCTCCCCTAACCTGGATGATGATGGACCAATTGTGCGCCGGACATCCCTGCCGACCAAACCATCCCGCCAATAAAAAAATAAATATAAAAATAATACTGTATATACCCAAGCTATATCAACACATTATAGACCTAACTTGTGCTTCTCAAACTATTTTGTGTAACGAGAGGTAGAGTAGCAGAATGAACCATACCTTCATTACTCTTCAATTCTCCTCCCTTCTCTCAACCACTCTCCTTACCTTACTCCCTCTATCTCTCCTCTCCATTCCACCTCTCTCCCCTCTCTCTATCAATTTCAATTTAAGTGCTTTATTGGCATGGAAAACATATGTTAACATTGCCTAAGCAAGTGAAGTAGATAATAAACAAAAGTGAAATAAAAAATACAAGTTAACAGTAAACATTACACTTACAAAAGTTCCAAAAGAATAAAGACATTTCAAATGTCATATTATGTCTATATACAGTGTTGTAACGATGTGAAAATAGTTAAAGTACAAAAGGGAAAATAAATAAATATAAATATGGGTTGTATTTACAATGGTGTTTGTTCTTCACTGGTCACCCTTTTCTTGTGGCAACTGGTCGCCCTTTTCTTGTGGCAACAAGTCACAAATCTTGCTGCTGTGATAGCAAACTGTGCTATTTCACCCAGTAGATAGAGGCCTGGAGGGAGTACATGAGCTCCAAAAAGGAAGTGTACAGTATATAAGTCTTAGAGTCTCCCAATGCTACAGTCTACAGTTGACAACTCTAGAGTCTCCCCAAACAAGAGTATAAGATCAAGAGAATCCCAAAACTAGAGAATAAGAACTAGAGTATCCCCACACTAGAGTATAAGATGTAGAGTATCCCCACACTAGAGTATAAGATGTAGAGTATCCCCACACTAGAGTATAAGGTGTAGAGTATCCCCACACTAGAGTATCCCCACACAAGACTATCACCACACTAGAGCATAAAACCTAGAGTATCTCCAAACTAGAGTATAAGGCCTAGAGAATCCCCACACGAGAGCATCCCCACACAAGAGAATAAGACCTAGAGTATCCCACACTAGAGTATCCACACACTAGAGTATCCCCTCATGAGAGTATAAGATCTAGAGTATCCACACACTAGAGCATCCCCTCATGAGAGTATAAGATCTAGAGTATTCCCACAGTAGAGTATCCACACACTAGAGTATCCCCACACTAGAGTACAAACACACTAGAGTATAAGACCTAGAATATCCCCACACCAGAGTAATAGACCTAGAGTATCCCCACACTAGAGTATAACACCTAAAGAATCCCCACACTAGAGAATAAGACCTAGAATATCCCCACACTAGAGTATAAGACCTAGAATATCCCCACACTAGAGTATAAGACCTAGAATATCCCAACACTAGACTATAAGACCTAGAATATCCCCACACTAGAGCATAAGACCTAGAGCATCCCCACACTAGAGTATCCCCACACTAGAGCATAAGACCTAGAGTATCCCCACACAAGAGCATAAGACCTAGAGTATCCCAACACTAGACTATAAGACCTAGAATATCCCCACACTAGAGCATAAGACCTAGAGTATCCCCACACTAGAGAATATCCACACTAGAGAATAAAACCTAGAGTATAACCACACCAGAGTATACAACCTAGAATATCCCCAAACTAGAGTATGAGACCGAGAGTCTCCGCAGACTAGAGTATAAGACCTAGAATATTCCCACATTAGAATATTCCCAAACTAGAATATCCCAACACCAGAGTATAAGACCTAGAATGTCCCCACACCAGAGAATTAGACCTAGAGTATCCCCACACTAGAGAATAAGACCTAGAATATCCCTACACTAGAGTATAAGACATAGAGTATATCCACACTAGAGCATAAGACCTAGAAGATCCACACACTAGAGTATCCCCACAATAGAGTATAGGACCTAGAGTATCCCCATACTAGAGCACAAGACGTAGAGTATCCTAACACTAGAGTATCCCCACACTAGAGAAGAAGACCTAGAATATCCCCGCACCAGAGTATAAGACCTAGAGTATCCCCGCACCAGAGTATAAGACCTAGAGTATCCCCACACTAGAGAATCTCCACACTGGAGTATAAGACCTAGAGTATCCCCACACAAGAGTATCCCCACACTAGAGTATCCGAACACTAGAGTACAAGATGTAGAGTATCCCAGCACTAGAGTATCCCCACACTAGAGCATAAGACCTAGAATATCCCACACACTAGAGTATCCCCGCACTAGAGTATCCCCACAGTACAGTATAAGACGTAGAATATCCCCACACTAGAGTATCCCCACACTAGAGTACAAGACCTAGAGTATATCCACACTAGAGTATCCCCACACTAGAGTATAAGACCTAGAGTATTCCCACACTAGAGTATAAGACCTAGAGTATCCCCACACTAGAGTATCCCCACACTAGAGTATAAGACCTAGAGTATTCCCACACTAGAGTATAAGACCTAGAGTATCCCCACACTAGAGTATAAGACCTAGAGTATATCCACACTACAGTATAAGACCTAGAGAATCCCCACATTAGAGTATAAGACCTAGAGTATATCCACACTAGAGTATCCCCACACTGCAGTATAAGACCTAGAGTATCCCCACACTACAGTCTAAGACCTAGAGTATCAGACCTAGAGTATCCCCACAGAAGAGTGCAAGACCTAGAGTATATCCACACTAGAGTATCCCCACACTAGAGTATAAGACCTAGAGTATCCCCACACTAGAGTATAAGACCTAGAGTATCCCCACACTAGAGTATCCCCACACTACAGTATAAGACCTAGAGTATCAGACCTAGAGTATCCCCACAGAAGAGTGCAAGACCTAGAGAATATCCACACTAGAGTATAAAACCTAGAGTATAACCACACTACAATATACGACCTAGAATATCCTCACACTAGAGTATACCCACACTAGAGAATAAGACCTAGAGTATCTCCATACCAGAGTATACTACCTAGAGTATCCCCATACTAGAGTATCCCCACACTAGAGTAAAATACCTACATTATCCCAACACTAGAGTATACGACCTAGAATATCCCAACACTACAGTATAAGACCTAGAGTATCCCCACATTAGAGTATAAGACCTAGAGTATATCCACACTAGAGTATCCCCACACTGCAGTATAAGACCTAGAGAATCCCCACACTAGAGTATAGGATGAAGAGTATCCCCATACTACAGTATAAGACCTAGAGTATTGTCACATGTATCTTCGTCTTCTGACGATATAACGAAATTGTCGTCGGAAAAGGATGACCAATACGCAGCAGAGTCGATATAGTTCATCTTGAACATTTAATTAAATCAACACGAATACAAAAAACAACAAACAAGAAAACGAACGATAAACTGACAGTCTGCAAAGCATAGGCTCAACACAGAACAATCACCCACGAATCACAAACACAAACACACCCCAATATATGGGACTCTCAATCAAAGGCAGATAGACAACACCTGCCTTCAACTGAGAGTCCCAACCCCAATCAACACAACATAGAAACACACTCACCAGACTACACATAGAAATACATAAACATAGACTATAAACCACAACCCCGGAAATACTACATCAAACACCCTTTAACCAAACACACCACCCTGAAACACATAAAACAAATACCCTCTGTCACGTCCTGACCAAACTACAATACTAATTAACCCTTATACTGGCCAGGACGTCACAAGTATCCCCACATTAGAGTATAAGACCTAGAGTATCCAAACACTACAGTATAAGACCTAGAGTATATCCACACTAGAGTATCCCCACACTGCAGTATAAGACCTAGAGAATCCCCACACTAGAGTATAGGATGAAGAGTATCCCCACACTAAAGTATAAGACCGAGAGTATCCCCACACTAGAGTATAAGACCTAGAGTATCCCCACACTAGAGTACAAGACCTAGAGTATATCCACACTAGAGTATCCCCACACTACAGTATAAGACCTAGAGTATCAGACCTAGAGTATATCCACACTAGAGTATCCCCACACTGCAGTATAAGACCTAGAGTATCCCCACACTACAGTATAAGACCTAGAGTATCCCCACAGAAGAGTGCAAGACCTAGAGAATATCCACACTAGAGTATAAAACCTAGAGTATAACCACACTACAATATACGACCTAGAATATCCTCACACTAGAGTATACCCACACTAGAGAATAAGACCTAGAGTATCTCCATACCAGAGTATACTACCTAGAGTATCCCCATACTAGAGTATCCCAACACTAGAGTATCCCCACACTAGAGTAAAATACCTACATTATCCCAACACTAGAGTATACGACCTAGAATATCCCAACACTAGAGTATGAGACCGAGAATATCCTCACACTAGAGTATACCCACGGTAGAGTATAAGACCGAGAGTATCCCTGCACTAGAGTATCCCCACAAGAGAGTAGAAGACCTAGAGTATTCCCACAGTAGAGAATAAGACACAGAGTATCTCCACACTAGAGTAAAAATACCTACAGTATCCCAACACTAGAGTATCCCCACACTAGATAATCACCAAACTAGAGTACAAACACACTAGAGTATAAGACCTAGAAAATCCCCACACTAGAGTACAAGACCTAGAGTATCCCCACACCAGAGAATCAACACACCAGAGTATAAGACCTAGAGAATCCCCACACTAGAGAATCCCCACACCAGAGTATAAGACCTAGAGAATCCCCACACTAGAGTATGAGACCGAGAGTATCCACAGACTAGAGTATAAGACCTAGAGTATCCCCACACTAGAGTATAAGACCTAGAGAATCCCCACACTAGAGTATCCCCACACCAGAGTAAAAGACCTAGAGACTCCCCACACTAGATTATAAGACCTACAATATCCCCACACTAGAGACTCCCCACACTAGATTATAAGACCTACAATATCCCCACACTAGAGACTCCCCACACTAGATTATAAGACCTAGAATATACCCACACTAGAGTACAAGACCTAGAGAATCCCCAAACTAGAATATCCCCACACTAGAGTATAAGACCTAGAGAATCCCCACACTAGAGAATCCCCACACTAGAGTATCCCCACACTAGAGTATCCCCACACTAGAGTATCCCCACACTAGAGTATCCCCACACTAGAGTATAAGACCTAGAGAATCCCCAAACTAGAATATCCCCACACTAGAGTATCCCCACACTAGAGTATCCCCACACTAGAGTATCCCCACACTAGAGTATAAGACCTAGAGAATCCCCACACTAGAGTATCCCCACACTAGAGTATCCCCACACTAGAGTATAAGACCTAGAGAATCCCCAAACTAGAATATCCCCACACTAGAGTATCCCCACACTAGAGTATCCCCACACTAGAGTATCCCCACACTAGAGTATAAGACCTAGAGAATCCCCACACTAGAGAATCCCCACACTAGAGTATCCCCACACTAGAGTATCCCCACACTAGAGTATCCCCACACTAGAGTATCCCCACACTAGAGTATAAGACCTAGAGAATCCCCAAACTAGAATATCCCCACACTAGAGTATAAGACCTAGAGAATCCCCAAACTAGAATATCCCCACACTAGAGTATGAGACCGAGAGTATCCACAGACTAGAGTATAAGACCTAGAGTATCCCCACACTAGAGTATAAGACCTAGAGAATCCCCACACTAGAGTATCCCCACACCAGAGTAAAAGACCTAGAGACTCCCCACACTAGATTATAAGACCTACAATATCCCCACACTAGAGACTCCCCACACTAGATTATAAGACCTACAATATCCCCACACTAGAGACTCCCCACACTAGATTATAAGACCTAGAATATACCCACACTAGAGTACAAGACCTAGAGAATCCCCAAACTAGAATATCCCCACACTAGAGTATAAGACCTAGAGAATCCCCACACTAGAGAATCCCCACACTAGAGTATCCCCACACTAGAGTATCCCCACACTAGAGTATCCCCACACTAGAGTATCCCCACACTAGAGTATAAGACCTAGAGAATCCCCAAACTAGAATATCCCCACACTAGAGTATAAGACCTAGAGAATCCCCAAACTAGAATATCCCCACACTAGAGTATAAGACCTAGAGAATCCCCACACTAGAGAATCCCCACACCAGAGTATCCCCACACTAGAGTATCCCCACACTAGAGTATAAGACCTAGAGAATCCCCAAACTAGAATATCCCCACACTAGAGTACAAGACCTAGAGAATCCCCAAACTAGAATATACCCACACTAGAGTACAAGACCTAGAATATCCCCACACTAGAGTATCCTCACACTAGAATATCCCCACACTAGAATATCCCCACACTAGAGTATAAGACCTAGAATATCCCCACACGAGAGAATAAGACCTAGAATATCCCCACACGAAAGAATAAAACCTAGAGAATCCCCAAACTAGAGTATAAGACCTAGAATATCCCCACACTAGAATATCCCCACACTAGAGTATAAGACCTAGAATATCCCCACACTAGAATATCCCCACACTAGAGTATAAGACCTAGAATATCCCCACACTAGAGTTCCCCAACACTTGAGTATAAGACCTAGAATATCCCCGCACAAGAGTATCCCCACACTAGAATATCCCACACTTGAGTATCCCAACACTACAGTGTCCCCAAACTACAGTATCCCCACACTAGAGTATAAGACCTAGAATATCCCCACACTAGAATATCCCCAAACTAGAGTATACGACCTAGAGTATCCCCACACTAAAGTATCCCCACACTAGAGTATAAAACCTAGAATATCCCCACACTAGAGTATAAGACCTAGAAAATCCCTACACTAGAATATCCCCACACTAGAGTATAAGACCTAGAATATCCCCACACTAGAGTATAAGACCTAGAGTATCCCCACACTAAAGTATCCCCACACTAGAGTATAAAACCTAGAATATCCCCACAGTAGAATATTCCCGCACTAGAATATCCCCACACTAGAGTATCCCCACACTAGAGTATCCCCACACTAGAGTATCCCCACACTAGAGTATAAAACCTAGAATATCCCCACAGTAGAATATTCCCGCACTAGAATATCCCCACACTAGAGTATCCCCACACTAGAGTATCCCCACACTAGAGTATCCCCACACTAGAGTATAAGACCTAGAGTATCCCAACACTAGAATTTCCCCACACTAGAATATATCCACACTAGAATATCCCCACACTAGAGTATAACACCTAGAGAATCCCCACACTAGAGCATAAGACCTAGAATATCCCCACACTAGAGTATCCCCACTCTAGAGTATAAGACCTAGAGTATCCCCACACTAGAGTATCCCCACTCTAGAGTATAAGAGCTAGAATATCCCCACACTAGAGTATAAGACCTAGAGAATCCCCACACTAGAGAATCCCCACACCAGAGTATCCCCACACTAGAGTATCCCCACACTAGAGTATAAGACCTAGAGAATCCCCAAACTAGAATATCCCCACACTAGAGTACAAGACCTAGAGAATCCCCAAACTAGAATATACCCACACTAGAGTACAAGACCTAGAATATCCCCACACTAGAGTATCCTCACACTAGAATATCCCCACACTAGAATATCCCCACACTAGAGTATTAGACCTAGAATATCCCCACACGAGAGAATAAGACCTAGAATATCCCCACACGAAAGAATAAAACCTAGAGAATCCCCAAACTAGAGTATAAGACCTAGAATATCCCCACACTAGAATATCCCCACACTAGAGTATAAGACCTAGAATATCCCCACACTAGAATATCCCCACACTAGAGTATAAGACCTAGAATATCCCCACACTAGAGTTCCCCAACACTAGAGTATAAGACCTAGAATATCCCCGCACAAGAGTATCCCCACACTAGAATATCCCACACTTGAGTATCCCAACACTACAGTGTCCCCAAACTACAGTATCCCCACACTAGAGTATAAGACCTAGAATATCGCCACACTAGAATATCCCCAAACTAGAGTATAAGACCTAGAGTATCCCCACACTAAAGTATCCCCACACTAGAGTATAAAACCTAGAATATCCCCACACTAGAGTATAAGACCTAGAAAATCCCTACACTAGAATATCCCCACACTAGAGTATAAGACCTAGAATATCCCCACACTAGAGTATAAGACCTAGAGTATCCCCACACTAAAGTATCCCCACACTAGAGTATAAAACCTAGAATATCCCCACAGTAGAATATTCCCGCACTAGAATATCCCCACACTAGAGTATCCCCACACTAGAGTATCCCCACACTAGAGTATCCCCACACTAGAGTATAAAACCTAGAATATCCCCACAGTAGAATATTCCCGCACTAGAATATCCCCACACTAGAGTATCCCCACACTAGAGTATCCCCACACTAGAGTATAAGACCTAGAGTATCCCAACACTAGAATTTCCCCACACTAGAATATATCCACACTAGAATATCCCCACACTAGAGTATAACACCTAGAGAATCCCCACACTAGAGCATAAGACCTAGAATATCCCCACACTAGAGTATCCCCACTCTAGAGTATAAGACCTAGAGTATCCCCACACTAGAGTATCCCCACTCTAGAGTATAAGAGCTAGAGAATCCCCACACTACAGTATAAGACCTAGAGTATCCCCACACTAGAGTATCCCCACACTAGAATATCCCCACACTAGAGTATCCCCACTCTAGAGTATAAGACCTAGAATATCCCCACACGAGAGTATCCTCACACTAGAATATCCCCACACTAGAATATCCCCACACTAGAGTATCCCCACACTAGAGTATCCCCACACTAGAGTATCCCCACACTAGAGTATCCCCACACTAGAGTATAAGACATAGAGTATCCCAACACTAGAGTATAAGACCTAGAATATCCCCACACTAGAATATTCCCACACTAGAGTATCCCCACACTAGAATATCCCCACACTAGAATATCCCCACACTAGAGTATAAGACCTAGAGAATCCCCACACTAGAGTATCCCCACACTAGAGTATAAGACTTAGAGTATCCCCACACTAGAGTATCCCCACACTAGAGTATCCCCACACTAGAGTATCCCCACACTAGAGTATAAGACCTAGAGTATCCCCACACTAGAGTATAAGACCTAGAATATCCCCACACGAGAGTATCCCCACACGAGAGTATCCCCACACGAGAGTATCCCCACACTAGAATATCCCAACACTAGAATATCCTCACACTAGAATATCCCCACACTAGAATATCCTCACACTAGAATATCCCCGCACTAGAATATCCCCACACTAGAGTATCCCAACACTAGAGTATAAGACCTAGAATATCCCCACACTAGAATATTTCCACACTAGAATATCCCCACACTAGAGTATCCCCACACTAGAATTTCCCCACACTAGAATATCCCCACACTAGAATATCCCCACACTAGAGTATCCCCACACTAGAGTATCCCAACACTAGAATATAAGACCTAGAATATCCCCACACTAGAATTTCCCCACACTAGAATATCCCCACACTAGAATATATCCACACTAGAATATCCCCACACTAGAGCATTCCAACACTAGAGTATAAGACCTAGAGACTCCCCACACTAGATTATAAGACCTAGAATATCCCCACACTAGAGTATAAGACCTAGAGAATCCCCACACTAGAGAATCCCCACACTAGAGTATAACACCTAGAGACTCCCCACACTAGATTATAAGACCTAGAATATCCCCACACTAGAGTATAAGACCTAGAGTATCCCCACACTAGAGTATCCCCACACTAGAGAATCCCCACACTAGAGTATAAGACCTAGAATATCCCCACACTACAGTATAAGACCTAGAGTATCCCCACACTAGAATATCCCCACACTAGAGTATCCCCACTCTAGAGTATAAGACCTAGAATATCCCCACACGAGAGTATCCTCACACTAGAATATCCCCACACTAGAATATCCCCACACTAGAGTATCCCCACACTAGAGTATCCCCACACTAGAGTATCCCCACACTAGAGTATCCCCACACTAGAGTATAAGACATAGAGTATCCCAACACTAGAGTATAAGACCTAGAATATCCCCACACTAGAATATTCCCACACTACAATATCCACACACTAGAGTATCCCCACACTAGAATATCCCCACACTAGAATATCCCCACACTAGAGTATAAGACCTAGAATATCCCCACACTAGAGTACAAGACCTAGAGTATATCCACACTAGAGTATCCCCACACTAGAATATCCCCACACTAGAGTATAAGACCTAGAATATCCCCACACTAGAGTATAAGACCTAGAGAATCCCCACACTAGAGTATCCCCACACTAGAGTATAAGACTTAGAGTATCCCCACACTAGAATATCCCCACACTAGAATATCCCCACACTAGAGTATCCCCACACTAGAGTATAAGACCTAGAGTATCCCCACACTAGAGTATAAGACCTAGAGAATCCCCACACTAGAGTATCCCCACACTAGAGTATAAGACTTAGAGTATCCCCACACTAGAGTATCCCCACACTAGAGTATCCCCACACTAGAGTATAAGACCTAGAATATCCCCACACTAGAGTATCCCCACACTAGAATATCCTTACACTAGAATATCCCCACACTAGAGTATCCCCACACTAGAGTATCCCCACACTAGAGTATCCCCACACTAGAGTATCCCCACACTAGAATATCCTTACACTAGAATATCCCCACACTAGAGTATCCCCACACTAGAGTATAAGACCTAGAGTATCCCCACACGAGAGTATAAGACCTAGAGTATCCCCACACGAGAGTATCCCCACACTAGAATATCCCCACACGAGAGTATCCCCACACTAGAATATCCCCACACGAGAATATCCCCACACTAGAGTATAAGACCTAGAATATCCCCACACGAGAGTATCCCCACACTAGAATATCCCCACACGAGAGTATCCCCACACTAGAATATCCCCACACTAGAATATCCCCACACTAGAATATCCCCACACTAGAGTATCCCAACACTAGAGTATAAGACCTAGAATATCCCCACACTAGAATATTTCCACACTAGAATATCCCCACACTAGAGTATCCCCACACTAGAATATCCCCACACTAGAATATCCCCACTCTAGAGTATCCCCACACTAGAGTATCCCAACACTAGAGTATAAGACCTAGAATATCCCCACACTAGAATTTCCCCACACTAGAATATCCCCACACTAGAATATTCCCACACTAGAATATCCTTACACTAGAATATCCCCACACTAGAGTATCCCCACACTAGAATATCCCCACACTAGAATATCACCACACTAGAGTATCCCCACACTAGAGTATCCCAACACTAGAGTATAAGACCTAGAATATCCCCACACTAGAATATCCCCACACTAGAATATCCCCACACTAGAGTATCCCCACACTAGAATATCCCCACACTAGAATATCCCCACACTAGAATATCCCCACACTAGAATATCCCCACACTAGAGTATCCCCACACTAGAGTATAAGACCTAGAGAATCCCCACACTAGAGTATAACACCTAAAGTATCCCCACACTAGAGTATCCCCACACTAGAGTATAACACCTAAAGTATCCCCACACTAGAGTATCCCCACACTAGAGTATAACACCTAGAGTATCTCCACACTAGAGTATAACACCTAAAGTATCCCAACACTAGAGTATCCCCACACCAGAGTATAACACCTAGAGTATCTCCACACTAGAGTATAACACCTAAAGTATCCCCACACTAGAGTACCCCCACACTAGAATATCCCCACACTACAGTTTTACACCTAGAGTATCCCCACACTAGAATATAAGACCTAGAATAACCCCG
This sequence comes from Salmo trutta, assembly GCF_901001165.1. NCBI lineage: Eukaryota > Metazoa > Chordata > Actinopteri > Salmoniformes > Salmonidae > Salmo > Salmo trutta. The sequence continues at coordinate 15,474,953 of NC_042993.1, read as the reverse complement.
CACTTGAGTATAAGGCTTAAAATATCACCACACTAGAGTCTCTTAAAGTCTCATAATATCTCTCATTAATAAACCCCGCAGCCTTGCAGGGCAGCGCATGTGAAAAACTATTCTAACCCTCTACCCTGGATCAGGAAGTCAGCTAAGTTAATAAACTAATAACATAACAACATAATCAGATTGCAACGGCCAGCAAAAATGCTGAAAAGTTGCCGCCATACGCCTCGTGGAATAATCGTCCCTGAACGTACCCTGAACACACTCTAAGTCACAGCAAGAACCGGCTGGCTCTCCTGCTGTGTTAGAATTCAGACATCATCACCTCAACGGCCCAAATACTTCCCTCCCTACCCCCTCCCCGGCATCTGTGTAAACACAGCAAAGGGTTAATAACAGACCTGCACTCCCAGGCTATGCTGTATTTCATCCAATACTGCCTGGTTTGGAGTGGGGGAGAGTGGGGCTGGAAGAGAGTGTGAGGAGGGTTGGAGCTGAGAAATGAGGCTGGTTTGGGGGTGAGTGGAGCTGGAGGGGGAGGGAGCCTGGATCTCTCCCTGTCCTGCTGAGCCCCGTATGGCTAATACAACCCCCTCCTCCCCCTCTACTTTCCCTCAGTCTCTTTCCCTCCCTAAAAAGGTGGTCTCCCAGGTAACACACACAGACACACACAGGAAATCAGTGCCTGCAGTGCAGAGAGCGTAAGGCTTTGTTAGCCAACAAAACAGGCATGAAATCACTACACCGCAGCCCCAGCACATAGAGTCAATCTATACCTCATGTCTCTCTGTCTGCCCATGTGCGTGTGTGTGTGCGTGTGTGTGTGTGTGTGTGTGTACCAGAGTGAGATTTGATCACGTATCTGGGTGGTGTGTGTGTACCAGAGTGAGATGTGATCACGTATCTGGGTGTATTTGTTTGGGTCTTTCCTTTAGGCTGTTGTGGAATGGTCTAGTCTTTGATTTAACTGTTTGTTCTTTTGTTTCACATTTCAATAAGTCATTTGGACTCATCTAGCTCAATTCTAGCATGCCGTTACTGCTAGGGCACATAGCCTAAAAACATCATACTGTCGGTTATTAGAAGAATTTCATAAAGTGAACTTTTACGCTTTTTGATCAGCAGAATGATACAACTATCAGTAACCACCGGTTGAGACTAGGCCCGCTAAGACAACCTGAGAGCCATACTACACCGTGACTGATCTTAAAACCCTACATTATCTCTCAGAAACAACGTTCTAATTTCAACCCTCCATACATAGGAGAAAAAACAGCACAGCAAATAAACATGAGATGTTCCAGGCAGGCTGCTGGTGGAAATGACCAGAAATCCCTGGTTGGAGCTGTACGGTGGAATGCTTTTAATGTATTCCTGAAACACAGTGAGTTAAGATGACTGAAGTGAATGCAGCCTTCCCGGCTGCCTGGCTGCCTGGCTGGCTGGCTGGCTGGTAAGCAGTAGAAAGGGAGACTTTCTTTCTGTGGATTGAGGGAGGGAACCATTCATTGCATTATTCATGCAGCTGGGTAAGGTTTAATTAAAGTACTGCTCGGTATTGTGCTGTGCTGTGCGGAGGGCTGAATGTGTGTGTGTGTGTGTGTGTGTGTGTGTGTGTGTGTGTGTGTGTGTGTGTGTGTGTGTAGGGATGAATGTGTGTTTTGCCTCTCCTGTCGTTGCTTCATTCACATTCTCCATGATCCACTTATCAAAGAGAGGCCCTGTGGCCACGCCCCCTCCGCTGTATGTTAGAAATAATATTGCAGCCCAGAGAGAGAGAGGTGATACCAGCTAATTATCAAAATCCAGAAAAGAGACGTTCAATTCTACAACCACCTAGAAGGAAGCAATTCCCAAACCTTCCATAACAAAGCCATCACCTACAGAGAGATGAACCTGGAGAAGAGTCCCCTAAGCAAGCTGGTCCTGGGGCTCTGTTCACAAACACAAACAGACCCCACAGAGCCCCAGGACAGCAACACAATTAGACCCAACCAAATCATGAGAAAACAAAAAGATAATTACTTGACACATTGGATAGATTTTTTTTTAAACTGATCAAACTAGAACATTTGGCCCTAAACAGAGAGTACTGTACACAGTGGCAGAACACCTGGCCACTGTGACTGACTCAAAATTAAAGAAATCTTTGACTATGTACAGACTCAGTGAGCATAGCCTTGCTATTGAGAAAGGCAGCCGAAGGCAGACCTAACTGTCATGAGAAGCCCACAAAATGAGGTGGAAACTGAGCTGCACTTCCTAACCTCCTGCCAAATGTATGACCATATTAGAGACACATATTTCCCTCAGATTACACAGACCCACAAAGAATTAGAAAACAAATCCAATTTTGATAAACTCCCATATCTATTGGTGAAATACCACAGAGTGCAATCACAGCAGCAAGATTTGTGACCTGTTGCCACAAGAAAAGGGCAACCAGTGAAGAACAAACAGCATTGTAAATACAACCCATATTTATGTTTATTTATTTTCCCCTTTGTACTTCAACTATATGCACATCATTACACATCACAACACTGTATATAGACATAATATGACATTTGAAATGAGAGACAGAGACCAGACAGAGACCAGACAGAGAGAGAGAGAGAGAGAGAGACAGAGACAGAGACAGAAACAGAGAGAAAGAGCACGAGAGTGAGAGAGAGAGAGAGCGAGAAAGATATATAATGCTTCGTCATCTCTCAGGTTGAATGTTACCTATACAGAACAAATACATTTACAAATGTGTATGTTTTCTGCCAGCAGGAAAACTAAGGAAAATGAGCGAGACTGGTAAAAATGTAGGAGATGATCTTCTTTGCAAAGTTTTCATGTGTCTATAATAGTTTGTAGTTTACAATCTCTCTCATTCATGAACACAGTGGACACTCTCCGATCACAGTGACATTCATCCACAGCATTAGAATGTACTGCTAACAGTACCCAGAGCAACAGCAGTCTAACACATCCAAAACGTATGCATTTAGCGCCACTAACACTATCCTACAACAACACTGGTCCAACACATCCAAAGTGTTAGCATTTAGCGCTAACACAGGTGACACATCTCCAGATACACAGTCCCAACACAACAGGCATGGTGTATGGGCATACCATGCCAGCCAGTGGGAAGCCCAGAGGAACAAAACAAACAGCCGGAGGTTTACAGTGCCACCGGGATCGTCGACCTTCCCCATGGGAGAGTGACGCTCCTCCGCGCTGCGCCAGACAAGACCAGCCGCAGTGAAACACATCACACACATCAGCGCTAAACGGACACACACGTACACACACTGCACACACACACATGCACGCACACACACACACATGCACACAACACCTCTCAACAAAAAACCAGTGACATACTGCTAAACAGACTAAGAGACTAGGAGAGGGGGAAGAGGGAGGGAGAACGACAGACGAGAGAAGAGAAAGAAACAAGGGAGAAAGAAAGGGAGAGGGGCTATTGAGTAGTGTGAAAGGATTGTACGGGAGAGTGAACCCCAGGCATGCAGGCAGGCTCAGACTGGACCCTGGACCCTGGGAAGAGTTGAAAGGGTCTGGAGGAAGGGAGCGAGGGGCGACAACAGGAAGGTGACGTGTTGCATTTAGCCTGGAGGAACTCTGTTGTGTAACACCTCACCAGGACACTCATACAACTGTCCATACAACCTGCCAGGCTCATAGATAGTCTCATAGAGAGAGACATGAAGTCCAGGTCAGGTCAACCCCACAACCAGGCCTTCAGTTAAACAACTCCAGGGTGCTGCACTGAACTCATTCACCTAGGTTCTCTCTGACAGAATACACGGATAGAGTTGGTCTCAGGCCTTTATGTGACAATCATCATAGGAATTGGCAAGAAAGCACAACCATATCTGGGACCAGGCTTTGAGTGACACACACGTTGTGTTTTGCTCAGCTTTGTGAAACGCTTAAAGGAGCTTAAAAACAGATATACACACACTGAAGCATCAAATGTATCTTTAAAAAGCAGAAAAAGAGATTTAGAGAGAAAGAAAGGAGGGAGAGAGACAGCAAGAGATAGGAGGAAGGACATTGAAGTGGTTTTGGAGAGGCGTCCATGTGTTGTGTTGCAGACAGACGCAGAGGGAACACAGGGCCACAGCTGCCACCATGTGTTGTCACAGACAGAGAGTGAACCAGCCCAAGCTGTACGGCCATGATAAAGCTCTTCTCCTGTCACACGGCGTCGATGCTATGACCTCACTACCTGGAGAATCACACTGTAACCGCTCCACAGAAACAGCATCAATAAAATATGTCACTCACACAACCATTTGAAAATCTTACGTGATTAACTTTGTTGTTGCTAGTAATTTACGTCAAGCCGAGCAACCATAGGTCGTTTTATAGTTTCATGCTACCAGTATACAAAAGGGTCTATTCACAAATCCTACACACACACACCTCACACTTTCAAGGAAAATCTGGGCTCATGCTAACAAATCAATATCCTGTCACTATAAACCATTAGTACACTTATCTCACTCCTGGGGCAGGTCAACCAAGTCAGACTTTATAGAAAGGTATTAGTGAAAATAATATTTTCGGAGTGCCCCAGATCCCCTGGCACCTCTCTCCTTCAACACACATCTCTTTCATTTAATCTCACATGTATTTCATTTCTCTCTCTCTCTATGTAGAGCTTGATACATAACTAGAACCAGTGTTCCAACCCTCCGATCCACACAGCTACAGTGTGGCCATGCGGCGTTACCATGGAGACTCCCTGCTGGGGCTCTAATTTGTGAGTCCAGATCCGTACGGGTCAGTCTCCCTCCTTCCCGCTGACTTCCTGCTTCAAACTGACCAGCCAGACCCTACACATCACAGCAGCCATATGACATAGAGCCAGTGCTCTTCAGTTCCCCCTCCTCAACTTCAGCTTGAAGTCCTCAGAACAATGAGTCACTGTAGTGGATTATCCCTGTGTGAGATCTGCTATGAATCTGTCTTTTATATATGATGTACATGAGACTGTTAAGAATATAGAAGGGTCTCTATGGTCCTTTGGAGGGGAATGAAGAAACTGGGAAAAGATTGACTTTCTGTGAATCAGAGTTAGATGTCAGTAATATGAAAGAGTGTCTTTGAGAAGTTGTGGGTGTGAGAGGTTGGCTGCACATTGGATATATTTGCATTCTGCTCTAGGCTGGCTGGGGCGCTAGGCTGTTGTGCATATTTAGTGAGGAGACCTGACACCTGCTCTCTCTCTCTCCCCCTCCCTCTCTTTTCTCCCGGTAATGTCGACCTACTATCTCGTCAAGGTAATTGGCCCGTACACAGCCAACCTGTCTCCCAGTCTGACATACGCACAACTCCAGTGGAAACACAAACCAAAAACATGTCAGAAGACTCACATTGGAGAACACTCTGCTCTCTTCCCTCTTACATAACACGTGCATACACACTCACTGACACAACACACACACACACACACACACACAAACACACACACACACACACACAAACACACACACAAAATCCAGAGGTCCTGTCTATTATCAACCCCCATTCTATGTTGACATATACTGTATGTCAATTTTGGAAACTCATCATCTCTAAGTAGCATTAACAGACTCTTCCCAACAAGCACATCAATGGAAGACAGGCCAAGTTTTAATTAGACAACTTTCATTTAACCCAGTTTCAGTGAGCAGAGGGGAACCACAAGGAACCACAGAGGCTTCAGCTGCCGAGGCTTCTGCTGCTGCTGGATGAGGAGATGGTGAAGCTGTTGGCTCCTTCACACAAGAACATTTTTTTGAGAAACAAAAAGAAAAGTGAAAGAAAAAAAAGAAGAAAAGCTATGTATGCTATGCTCATTAGAGAGGCACATATGTTGGGAGAAAGAGACAGAGCGAGAGAGAGAGAAAGAGAGAGAGAGGGAGGGAGAAAGAGAGAGGGGGCGAGATATATAGAGAGACAGAGAGAGGGAGGGAGATAGAAGGAGAGAGAGAGACGGTGAGGGAACGAGAGAGAGAACGAGAGAGAGAACGAGAGAGAGAGAGGTGTAGTGTGTTATGTGTTCATACTGTGTTCCAATACATGTCCTTTCTCTCCAGAACCTGAATGTGATTTTGTTGCTGTGACATATATTCTCAACCTATGCTTTATTTCTGTTTCTCTGCCTTTCCTCCTGGGAAATAAATAAGGATGGCGGATGTTTTAAAGCAATAACTTGCCATTTTAGGGGAGTAAATTGCAGAGCTTTTCTTTATATGTGTCCAATTCACTACCTGAATAAGGATAAGACCATCTGGTTGGGCGACACGGACGGGAGCTGAGCCATCTGAGCTCATAATCACCACTGTCTCCATCCAGGAACGCATGCACACACGCATGGACGCACACACACACACACACACCCACACACGCACACACACACGCACCCACACACCCACACACGCACCCACACCCGCACCCACACACGCACCCACACACGCACGCACACACGCACCCACACACGCACCCACACACGCACCCACACACACCCACATGCACAAACACACACACACGTACCCCCCCACACACACACACGCACCCACACACGCACCCACACACACACGCACCCACACACACACACACACACACACACATTCTTAATTTTCTTCATTATCATCATCATCTATCATCTACGTTGTCTATTTAGAGGCAAAGATCAACAACATGAACTACTGTCAGCTACTACGAGAGAGAAAGACAGGGATGGGAGATGGAGCTGGAGAGAGGGAGGGTGAGAAACAGAGAAAGAGAGAACGAGAGAGGGTGAGAAACAGAGAAAGAGAGAGCGAGAGAGGGTGAGAAACAGAGAAAGAGAGAGGGTGAGAAACAGAGAAAGAGAGAGGGTGAGAAACAGAGAAAGAGAGAGGGTGAGAAACAGAGAAAGAGAGAGGGTGAGAAACAGAGAAAGAGAGAGCGAGGGAGGGTGAGAAACAGAGAAAGAGAGAACGAGAGAGGGAGGGTGAGAAACAGAGAAAGAGAGAACGAGAGAGAGGGAGCAAGTGAAAAACATTCCTACAACTGGAGGAGCTCTGAAGGGAGCTTATGGTAATGAGAGAGAGATCCAGAGTCAGATCTCCTCTCCCTCTCTCCTCCTCCGCCTCTCCTCCCTCTCCTCCTCTGCCTTTCCTCCCCCTCTCTCCTCCCTCTCCTCCTCTGCCTCTCCTCCTCCGTTTCTCTCCTTCTCCCCCTCCCCCCCCAAAGGCGGATGGCATTTGTTCCCTCTAGTGATAAAGAAATTACACATGAAATCAATTCCCACGTCTCCCTGTAGGGCTCTTTCGCCCCTCCTCTCTGCCTGCCTGCCCCATCTTCCTGAGACAAGCTGGGGGAGGTGTGAGGAAAGGGAGTGTGTGTGCGTGTATGTGTGTGTGTGTGTGTGTGGTGGGGGGGCTGTCTTGCTGAGATGAACACCTGCCCGGGGGAGTCCTGAACCCTCTCCCCCTCATCCCTCTCTTTTCTCTCTCTCTCTTCTTCTTCTCTCTGACAACTCTTGCTAACTAGCCTCCTTGACCCTGTGAGAGAGCGTGGCTCATCAGATCCAATCCCCAAGCCTGTCAATCAAACAGGCCCGAAGAAAGAAAGAGGTTTACTCTCACACACTAGAGAGGGCAAAGGGAAGAGAGAGAGAGATACTCACCCACAGCACCAGAGAGAAGGGGGGAGGGAGGAGGAGCAGAGGGGGAGAGATGGAAAAGGAGCGAGAGAGTAAGTGAAATAAATAATTATAGCGAGAGAGAAGACAGGGAGATCTCAGGAGAGATAAAGTGAGGGAATAGAGAGAGAGAGAGAGAGAGAGAGGGTGTGAACTGACGGCTAATGAGAGTTCTAGTGCTGTAAGATAGAGAGGGAACAAGGAGGAGAGGAGGATGTTTTACAGTGAGGTATGATGGAGCACAGAATGTGGAGAAACAGAAAGAGAAATATGGTTGGAAATCAAATCATGACTGACATTAAAATGTAACAAACCAAGTGATTTTACAGGTCAAGAACATTATTTTAGAAGAGAAAAGAAAGAAATGTTTGAATGAGTAATTCATGTACCAACTTCTACTAAGACAGTACTCTATTACACTGAACAAAAGCATTCAGACATTCAGCACAGAATAGTGCTATCTACAGTATATTATATATACCGTAAATTCCGGACTATAAGCAGCAACTTTTTTCCCATGCTTTGAACCTCGCGGCTTAAACAATGACGCGGCTAATATATGGATTTTTCCCACTTTCAATTTTTTTTCTTCCAAAAAAACACATTCTGTGACCTTGCTCAGTTTTTTGGCGGCATGAAGCTTTCATTAGACCAATGAAATTGCCGAACGGGTTAAGGTCAAACAACTTTTTTGTTTACTGTTTAGATTAAATCGAGCGCTCTCAAACTTCCCATCATTCTGATTACGGTAGTCATTTTGTCACCCTCATCATGGCAAAGACACGGGGAAATGCATATGATGCAGCTTTCAAGTTGAAGGCGATTGATCTGGCTGTTGGAAAAGGAAATAGAGCTGCTGCATGGGAGCTTGGTCTTAATGAGTCGATGATAAGACGTTGGAAACAGCAGCATGAGGAATTGACTCAGTGCAAAAAGACAACTAAAGCTTACTGCTAATTTTTTATTTTTTGTTACAAGCCGTGTTTCGTTAAAGCCTATTTATTTTTGTTACAAGCCGTGTTTCGTTAAAGCCTATTTATTTTTGTTACAAGCCGTGTTTCATTAAAGCCTTTGTAAAGTTCATTTGTTTCAATGTACCGGTAGGCACCTGCGGCTTATAGACATGTGCGGCTTATTTATGTTCAAAATATATATATTTTTTTAATTCAGTGGGTGCGGCTTATATTCAGGTGCGCTTAATAGTCCGGAAATTACGGTAGGCCTAAATGAAGGAGCTGAGGTGGTAGTGATTCAGAGCTTAGTGGAATCAGTAAAATCACAAGCTCCATACTGCACCACCAAACTGAGTCACACAGAGAAAACGTCCAACCACCCTTTTTCTCTCCACTTCAACACTTGGAAGGCTGACTGTTCCCAGGTCCAAAGACTGTTCCCAGGTCCAAAGACTGTTCTCAGGTCCAAAGACTGTTCCCAGGTCCAAAGACTGTTCTCAGGTCCAAAGACTGTTCCCAGGTCCAAAGACTGTTCTCAGGTCCAAAGACTGTTCTCAGGTCCAAAGACTGTTCCCAGGTCCAAAGACTGTTCCCAGGTCCAAAGACTGTTCTCAGGTCCAAAGACTGTTCTCAGGTCCAAAGACTGTTCCCAGCTCAGCTCAGACCACCATGAAAGAAGGCAGGAAGGAAGGGTGAAAGATTTAACAGAAGGAAATGGGGCCTTTAAAAAACACATCCACACACTGGTGACTCATGCACCTTCTACAGGGAATGACCGAGCCAATTCATAATACACTCTTGAGGAATGTATTACAATCTCTATTCACACTGCATATTAGTTTACAAAGAGAGGGAGATGGAGCGAGAGAAGGAGAAAAAAAGGGCGAGAGAGAGGAGAGAATGAAAACAAAGAAGGGAGAGTCTGCCGAAGGGGACACAGCCAGTGGAATCAGGGATTGGTGTTGAGTAGAAACACTGAGAGGAGAGAAAAGCGGGGATATTTGACAGAAAGCTCTCCATTCCTGAAGGCAGTGCCTCAGGTGATCCCTCTATCCCTCCCTCACTCCCTCTCTTCATTCCTTCCTTTCTCCCTCCCCCAGGCACACAGCAGGGGACAGCTTTAAAGCAGTTTGTCTTCCCTCTGAAAACTTTCTACCAGGTCATTCTGTGAACCTAAAAAAGACTGTCATAGCAAAAACACCAGTTGTTGTCTCTGTACGATACAGTATATTCTGTATGTGGACCATATAAATCAAATCAAATTGTATTTGTCACATGCGCATTACCGTGAAATTGTTACTTACAACCCCTTAACCAACAATGCAGAATAAAAAAAGTAAGAAAATATTTGCAAAACAAAAAGCCAATAGTCCGGGTAGTCATTTGATTAACGGTTTAGCAGTCTAATTGCTAGTCGGTAGAAGCTGTTAAGGAGACGCTTTGACATAGACTTGGTGCTCCGGTAACGCTGCAGTAGTTTATGACTAGGGTGGCTGGAGTCTTTGACAATTTAAAAGGTATAGAAAATGCAAAATGCTACACTAAAGTACAGAGCTTTACTGTTGGATCTAGTTGAAGGTGATGAAACATGTTGATGCTGGTTAAAGGATATAGGACAGGAAGCCAAAACATATATGACAGACTGCTGGTAGAGGTGTGCTCTGGTGCGTGAAATCTGTGCACTGGTGAGTGTGTGTGAGTGTGTATGTGTGTGTGTGTGTGTGTGTGTGTGTGTGTGTGTGTGTGTGTGTGTGTATGGCATATGCAAAGACTCAAGTAACACAATGCTGAGGTATGGAGGCCCTCAGGCAGGTGGCCACTGAGCAGGCATGGCTAAACGTTGTGTGTGTGTGTGTCTGTGTGAGCGTGTGCGGCTGCATGTGTGTGTGAGCCACATAAACAGCTGCCTGGCTGCTCTACATAGGACAGACAGGACAGACACTATAGCTTCGGCACGCTTGTCGGTCTAATCTTCAAAGTGACATAGTGACGCTGAGGGCCCATAGTGTCCTCTTCCTGACCCAGAGCTGCTTTCTCTGTCTGTCTGTCTGACTCTCACATGTCTGTCTCTCTGTCTGTCTGTCTGACTCTCACATGTCTGTCTGTCTGTCTGTCTGTCTGTCTGTCTGTCTGTCTGTCTGTCTGTCTGTCTGTCTGTCTGTCTGACTGTCTGTCTGTCTGTCTGTCTGACTCTCACATGTCTGTCTGTCTGTCTGTCTGTCTGTCTGTCTGTCACATGTCTGTCTGTCTGTCACATGTCTGTCTGACTCTCACATGCCTGTCTGTCTGTCTGTCTGTCTGACTCTCACATGTCTGTCTGTCTGTCTGTCTGTCTGTCTGTCTGTCTGTCTGTCTGTCTGTCTGTCTGTCTGTCTGTCTGTCTGTCTGGCTGGCTGGCTGGCTGGCTGGCTGGCTGGCTGGCTGGCTGGCTGGCTGGCTGCTGACAGGTTCTGCTACAGTCTGCATCCCAATACCTTTCAAATCTCCTCTCTGCACAGATTTCAAAACACAGCTAAAAGCAATGTCGTGGAGGCCTATGCAATGCTTGTTTTAACCAGTCATTCTCCGTGACACCAGGAAAGGAGATGAGGAAAGGAGATGAGGAGAGGAGCTGACTGTAGACTATTACCTCTGAGCCAATGGAACGGTGCAATATGAAACTTGAAATTGAAACTTGAACTTGAAAACTGACGTTTGCGAGGCTGATTGCAAGAAGTACAAACTCAATGGAAGTCAACCAAAAGGTGGTCGAAAATAACTTCAAAGTGAACTTCATGGTCATCGTGAGGATCGATGGTACAGAGAGAGCCATTGCAAAGCCAAGGTACAATGTTGCATCAGCCATTCCCCTGAATAATGCACACTCATGAATAAACATACAGTATAGCTCTGCAGTACACTTCTATAACTGTCCATGTGCAGCCTGTTTCTCTCTCTCTCTCTCGCGCTCTCTCTCCCCCTTCAAACAACACACATGACTATCATGTATGTCTCTATTTATTTGCTTGCTCCCTCTCTTTCTAAATCAAATCAAATTGTATTGGTCGCATACACATATTAAATAAAGGAATTAAGAAATATAGAAACATTATTGCGAGCAATGTCAGAGTCCGGAATATAAATATAAATAAATATGATGGTGTGTATAGACATTATGGACAGTATATGAATAGAAAAGGTGTGTACAGCAGTTGTTGTATAGGATGAGCCTTGACTACAATACAGTATATACATATAAAGTGAGTAAAACAGGATGGAAACATTACTAAAGTGACCAGTGTTCAATGACTCTTCTCTTGCTACCCCCTCTTCACCACCCCACCTTCCTCCATCTTGTCTTCCTCTCTTTTCCCTTCACTATCTCTCTCTATATCTCCCTCTCTCCTTCTCTCTGTCTCTCGCTCTCTCTCTTCAGTCAGAACATTGTACTGCAGGTGTGTCTGAGGTGTGTCAGTCTCTCTGGTCTTGATTCAGTTCTATAACAGACAGGTAGTGGGCTGTGTGAAACCATCCATCTAGACAGCACAAAGACTGTCTACTGGGAATTAACCTCTCGGAAGAATACACCCTGCCCGTCTGTCTGTCTGTCTGTCTGCCTGCCTGTCTGTCTGTCTGTCTGTCTGTCTGTCTGTCTGTCTGTCTGTCTGTCTGTCTGTCTGTCTGTCTGCCTGCCTGCCTGCCTGCCTGCCTGCCTGCCTGCCTGCCTGCCTGTCTGCCTGCCTGCCTGCCTGCCTGCCTGCCTGCCTGCCTGCCTGTCTGTCTGCACTACCTCTCATAAATAATACAACACTTCCCCCAGGTCCTCGAAGACTCTTCTATCTTTACTAGAATACCAGACATTCATGTATTTCTGTGTGTGTGTGTTTGAAAGTGTGTGTGTGTGTGTGTGTGTGTGTGTGTGTGTGTGTGTGTGTGTGTGTGTGTGTGTGTGCATGCATGTGCATGTGGATTAGTCTGCTATCACTGGGGCTCTGTCAGTCTGTCAGGCAGTGGGAAGGGCAGGGACAAAGAGGATCATTTCAATAAGAATACTGCAGCTGAGAGGACACAGCTCTCCCAGTGGGGTGACTTCCACTCTCAGCTCTTACACGCACACAAACATGAACGCACGCACACACACACATACACACACACACATTCACGCGCACACATACACTGTAGGAGGATTCATAGTCCAGTTTGGTGTGTAAAACTATTGTGTTTGGTTTATGTACCCTATGGCCCTATGTGCGTGTCTGTGTGTGTGTGTGTGTGTGTGTGTGGGTGTGTGTGTGTGTGTGTGTGTGTGTGTGTGTGTGTGTGTGTGTGTGTGTGTGTGTGTATGTGTATGTGTGTGTGTATGAGTAGGGGTGTGTGGTTGTCATCCTCTCCAGTCAGTGTTCACCCAACGAGCTTCATCCCTAAACCCATGCACCTGTCCCTGCACCTGTCTGTCTGTAACTGCAGGTTTAATCCTGTGAGTGGGGCCCTGGTGTGGCCCTTAAGTTTGGCCCTGGCCCCTTCACCATCATTATCCCCTCCGCCTGGCCCCCAGATCTCTCATTACATGCAAATACAGCCTCTTTATGTGCCTGGTGAATAGGGAACCCCGTCCCTCCTGGACAGGACCACCACCTTCCCCAGTCAGAGCAGAAGATAACCCACTAGCCATTACACAGGATCCCCTGCTACACTTTACTATACCATATCATGACCACTTCAGCTTTAGGATTCTTTGAGGGCTGTTGCTGATCAGAAGGCAGCTGGTTTTTGTTGGTGGTATGTGACAGTGTACAGTCATGGCCAAAAGTTTTGAGAATGACACAAATATTCATTTCCACAAAGTTTGCTGCTTCAGTGTCTTTAGATATTTTTGTCAGATGTTACTATGGAATAGTGAAGTATAATTACAAGCATTTCATAAGTGTCAAAGGCTTTTATTGACAATTACATGAAGTTGATGCAAAGAGTCAATATTTGCAGTGTTGACCCTTCTTTTTCAAGACCTCTGAAATCCGCCCTGGCATGCTGTCAATTAACATCTGGGCCACATCCTGACTGATGGCAGCCCATTCTTGCATAATCAATGCTTGGAGTTTGTCAGAATTTATGTGTTTTTGTTTGTCCACCTGCCTCTTGAGGATTGATCACAAGTTCTCAATGGGATTAAGGTCTGGGGAGTTTCCTGGCCATGGACCCAAAATATCGATGTTTTGTTCCCCGAGCCACTTAGTTATCACCTTTGCCTTATGGCAAGGTGCTCCATCATGCTGGAAAGGCATTGTTCGTCACCAAACTGTTCCTGGATGTTTGGGAGAAGTTGCTCTCGGAGGATGTCTTGGTACCATTCTTTATTCATGGCTGTGTTCTTAGGCAAAATTGTGAGTGAGCCCACTCCCTTGGCTGAGAAGCAACCCCACACATGAATGGTCTCAGGATGCTTTACTGTTGGCATGACACAGGACTGATGGTAGCGCTCACCTTGTCTTCTCAGGACAAGCTTTTTTCCGGATGTCCCAAACAATCAGAAAGGGGATTCATCAGAGAAAATGACTTTACCTCAATCCTCAGCAGTCCAATCCCTGTACCTTTTGCAGAATATCAGTCTGTCCCTGATGTTTTTCCTGGAGAGAAGTGGCTTCTTTGCTGCCCTTCTTGACACCAGGCCATCCTCCAAAAGTCTCCGCCTCACTGTGCGTGCAGATGCACTCACACCTGCCTGCTGCCATTCCTGAGCAAGCTCTGTACTGGTGGTGCCCCGATCCCGCAGCTGAATCAACTTTAGGAGACGGTCCTGGGATTTCTTGGGCACCCTAAAGCCTTCTTCACAACAATTGAACCGCTCTCCTTGAAGTTCTTGATGATCCGATAAATGGTTGATTTAGGTGCAATCTTACTGGCAGCAATATCCTTGCCTGTAAAGCCCTTTTTGTGCAAAGCAATGATGACGGCACATGTTTCCTTGCAGGTAACCATGGCTGACAGAGGAAGAACAATGATTCCAAGCACCACCCTCCTTTTGAAGCTTCCAGTCTGTTATTCGAACTCAATCAGCATGACAGAGCGATCTCCAACCTTGTCCTCGTCAACACTCACACCTGTGTTAACGAGAGAATCACTGACATGATGTCAGCTGGTCCTTTTGTGGCAGGGCTGAAATGCAGTGGCAATGATTTTTGGGATTCAGTTCATTTGCATGGCAAAGAGGGACTTTGCAATTAATTGCATTTCATCTGATCACTCTTCATAACATTCTGGAGTATATGCAAATTGCCATCATACAAACTGAGGCGGCAGGCTTTGTGAAAATTAATATTTGTGTCATTCTCAAAACTTTTGGCCACGACTGTATGTGTGTGTGTGTGTATATGCGTGTGTGTGTGTGTGTGTGTGTGTGTGTGTGTGTGTGTGTGTGTGTGTGTGTGTGTGTGTGTGTGTGTGTGTGCGCATGTACATACCTGGCTAGCTGTGGGGCAGTCTGCCCCAGTCAGTGTTTGCTGCTGGACGGCCCTTTAGCATGGCTGGAGCTGGTCCTGGTACACACCTGTATACTGTCACCTGACTCCACCTGCAGCTTGACATTTGGTACCGTGAAGATAGTAGCCACTGGGGTATGAGAGAAAGCGCGAGACAGAGAGAGTGAGAAAAGTGAGTGAGAAAGAGAGAGAGACAAAAAAGAGTGAGGGAGTAAGAGTGAGAGAATGAGATGTATCAGTCATTAACGCCAACCTCATAGTGTCCTCTTAGAGTCAAAGGATTACAGATTGAGCCAAAATGCTCTGAAGTGATGAGAATTTCTCTCTTTAAGGCTTTTTCGAGAGTTTCAGGACACACTATCAATGAACTGAGTTATAAGAACACTCTCTCTCACATCCTTTATTTCGTTTCCGTGGGGAGATATCAGAGTCCGTACTACTGCGAGATACCCGAGTCCGTACTACTGCGAGATATCAGAGTCCGTAATACTGCGAGATATCAGAGTCCGTAATACTGAAAGATATCAGAGTCCGTACTACTGCAAGATATCAGAGTCCGTAATACTGCAAGATATCAGAGTCCGTAATACTGAAGGATATCAGTCCGTAATACTGCGAGATATCAGAGTCTGTAATACTGTGAAGGTCGAGTCAAAGACATTATTATTGTACGCTACTTCTGTCTCAGATTCCCACAGCGTTTCTGTTAAATGTCACAATTACAATCCAATTCACACACACACACACACACACACACACACACACACACACACACACACACACACACACACACACCCCGCGGGACTGGGTGGTCTATTATGCCTGCTGTAATTCTTCCATTGTTCATAATAAATCTGTTTAGCTATTGTCTCTATAATTCCCAACACATTAGACAACGGAGTGCATTTGTGGCTGAATAAACCATGTTCTCCTTCAGTCCCTAGCCAGATAACACTAATAAAGATTCAGCTTTAATGTTGAACACGCTGTGTGTGTGTATTTGTGTGTTGTGTGTGTGTGTGTATACAGTATATGTGTTGTGTGTGTGTGTTTGTGTGTGCTGTGTTTCTTTCTTCATTATCTGTGGTGTTGTAATGAATGTAAAGCTCATGTTAGTTAGTGTTAGAGTGCTGACAGTCAGGTTTAACTCCCAGTGGTATCATGGGCTAGGGCATTTCCCATCAGTCTCTATTCTCCTGCTGCCTGTCTACCTGCTGCACAAAACAACATCACCATGTTTCGCTAGCAGGCTAACACCCAGGATAACAATGATCCCTTTATTTAACTTCTCTTATTCCTTCTCTTCAGAGTCATTTCTCCTCCACCACCATTTGTTATTCTCTCCCTCTCTCCTTCCGTTTCTCACTCCCTCCCTGCTGCTACAGTGCTGATCCACCAAGGACCTCATTTATACATTATAACAGTTTTAATTTGACTATATTCTTCCTCAATCTAAAGCCTGCCTCTTTGTGTTAGTGTGTTTGTGTATGTGTGTGTGTGTGTGTGTGTGTGTGTGTGAGAGAGAGAGCGTGCAATTATGCATGCATGTGTGTGTGCATATGCATGTGTGTGTGTAACAGCACAAAGAGAGCCACCGTCTCTCCTAGCCTGGTGACCGCCGCAGAGCTCCTGCTTCTCCTAACAGAACAACCTACTGTGGCCTGCTGATAACAGGATTAATAGAGATCAATCAATCCTCATCTGGGGAATTTAAAATGAGAATGATTCTCATATTAAAATGACCAGCCTGTGGGTGGGTTGTCTCTGGCAGGCGGTCCCAATGCAGCTCCTATGAAGCTATCTGAACAGGCTTTGGGCTTTGACACTGGTGATGAGTGGGGTGAACGGATAGGATTGGCTCTGTATGTATCTGTGTTTGTAGTCTAATAATATGGGTAGTATGTCCTCTCTGAATGACACAGTTGAATGTCCTGTTCTGAATCGATGGCAACTGAACTGTCATGTAGGATGTCAGGTTGGGTATTGTGATGAGAAAATTATAAATGTTTGTAAAGAAAAAATGCTTAGGGTCATGTATAAACATGCTTAATTGCCCATTATAATGGCTACCATGGCTAGAAGAAGAGATCTCAGTGACTTTGAAAGAGGGGTCTCAAAGGAGCAGAGGGGGTTTAAAGGGTATGTGTGGGTGTGTGCACGTGTGTGTGTGTGCGCACGTGTGGGTGTGTGCACGTGTGTGTGTGTGCGCACGTGTGTGTGTGCACGTGTGTGTGTGTGTGCGCACGTGTGTGTGTGTGTGTGTCTCAGTCACCAGATTTCAACCAAATTGAACACTTATGGGAGATTCTGGAGCAGCGCCTGAGACAGTGTTTTCCACCACCATCAAAAATGTATCGTAGAAGAATGATGTCGCATCCCTCCAATAGTTCCAGACACTTGTAGAATCTATGCCAAGGTGCATTGAAGCTGTTCTGATGGCTTATGGTGGTCCAACGGCCTATTAAGACACTATGTTGGTGTTTCCTTTATTTTGGTAGTTACAACAGATATATACAGTATATGTATATACAGGTATGTGATGACTGCCTCCTTGAGGTCTTGTTTCATATCTTGGCTGAAGCTAAGGAAGCACGTGGCTGACCAGATCAACATAATTCATATTAATACAATACTTTCATAAACAACTTTATGTTGCAAAGCACTGAGCAGAGTAGATGTATTCTCACTCCCCGTATTCTCATAGACTCTTAATGTAAGAGAGAAGATCATGCTGCACCAGAACTCATCTGTTTTTACTTAACAAGTGAGTAAGACGGAAAGAACATCCAAATGTAGATCTTGAGGTGGACAACTGAGGTCCATCTGGGCTTCTACTGTCCCAACAGCACCCTGGTCAAAAGCGGGGGGGGGGGACGACGACGACAGAGTGAGAGAGAAACAGCGAGAGAGAGACAGCGAGAGAGAGAGACAGCGAGAGAGAGACAGACAGAGAGACAGAGAGAGAAAAAGACAGAGAGAGACAGACAGAGACAGACAGAGATAGACAGAGACAGACAGACAGCGAGAGAGAGACAGAGAGAGAGAGAGCGAGAGAGAGAGAGAGAGAGAGAGAGAGCTAAATAAAGAGAAAGAGAGAGATCCAGTGTCTTAGTGAAGGTATACATACTGTCTGAGATCTCCCAGAGCCGTGGAGGAAGGTGGCTGAAGTACTCGTGCTGGAGAGCTGCCTGAGCAGACAGACGGTTCTTTGGGAAGCACTGGAGGAACCTAGAGGCTAACTCCTCAGCATGGTCCACATAGCCCAACCTACAGGGAAGATAGACAGCCAGTTAGCATGGTTCACTACCTACATAACAGAAACAGGGCAGAAGGTAGCCTAGTGGTTAAAGTGTTGGGCCAGTAGCCGAAATATGTCTTGTTCAAATCCCCTAGGCGACAAGGTGAAAAATCTGTCGATGTGCCCTTGAGCAAAGCACTGAAACTTAATTGCTCCAGGGTTGCCATTGACAATGGCTGGCCCTGGTGTCTCAGGGGGAATATCCAATTCACACATACAGTTGAAGTTTACATACACCTTAGCCAAATACATTTAAACTCAGTTTTTCACATTTCCTGACATTTAATCCTAGTAAAAATTCCATGTCTTAGGTCCATTAGGATCACCACTTTATTTTAAGAATGTGAAATGTCAGAATAATAGTAGAGAGAATGATTTATTTCAGCTTTTATTTCTTTCATCACATTCCCAGTGGGTCAGAAGTTTACATAAACTCAATTAGTATTTGGTAGCATTGCCTTTAAATTCTTTAACTTGGGTCAAACGATTTGGGAAGCCTTGCACAAGCTTCCCACAATAAGTTGGGTGAATTTTGGCCCATTCCTCCTGACAGAGCTTGTGTAACTGAGTCAGGTTTGTAGGCCTCCTTGCCAGCACACGCTTTTTCAGTACTGCCCACAAATGTTCTATAGGATTGAGGTCAGGGCTTTGTGATGGCCACTCCAATACCTTGACTTTGTTGTCCTTAAGCCATTTTGCCACAACTTTGGAAGTATGCTTGGGGTCATTGTCCATTTGGAAGACCCATTTTCGACAAAGCTTTAACTTCCTGACTGATGTCTTGAGATGTTGCTTCAATATATCCACATAATTTTCCATCCTCATGATGCCATCTCTTTTGTGATGTGCACCAGTCCCTCCTGCAGCAAAGCATCCCCACAACAAGATGCTGTCACCTCCGTGCTTCACGGTTGGGATGGTGTTCTTCGGCTTGCAAGCCTCCCCCTTTTTCCTCCAAACATAACAATGGTCATTATGACCAAACAGTTTTTGTTTCATCAGACCAAAGGACATTTCTCCAAAAAATACAATCTTTGTCCCCATGTGCAAATGCAAACCATAGTCTGGCTTTTTTTTATGGCGGTTTTGGAGCAGTGGCTTCTTCCTTGCTGAGCGGCCTTTCAGGTTATGTCGATATAGGATTCGTTTTACTGTGGATATAGATACTGTTGTACCTGTTTCCTCCAGCATCTTCACAAGGTCCTTTGCTGTTGTTCTGGGATTGATTTGCACTTTTCGCACCAAAGTACGTTCATCTCTAGGAGACAGAACGAGTCTCCTTACTGAGCGGTATGACAGCTGTGTGGTCCCATGGTGTTTTTACTTGCGTCTATTGTTTGTACATATGAATGTGGTACCTTCAGGCATTTGGAAATTACTCCCAAGGATGAACCAGACTTGTGGAGGTCTATAATTTATTTTCTGAGGTCTTGGCTGATTTCTTTTGATTTTCCCATGATGTCAAGCAAAGAGGCACTGAGTTTGAAGGTATGCCTTGAAATACATCCACAGGTACACCTCCAATTGACTCAAATGATGTCAATTAGCCTATCAGAAGCTTCTAAAGCCATGACATCAATTTCTGGAATTGTTTAAAGGCACAGTCAACTTAGTGTATGTAAACCTCTGACCCACTGGAATTGTGATACAGTGAATTATAAGTGAAATAATCTGTCTGTAAACAATTGTTGGAAAAATTACTTGTGTCATGCACAAAGTAGATGTCCTAACCAACTTGCCAAAACTATAGTATGTTAACAAGAAATTTGTGGAGTGGTTGTAAAACGAGTTTTAATGACTCCAACCTAAGTGTATGTAAACTTCCGACTTCAACTGTATGTATAATACACACTTGTAAATATAAGCACCCATTACATTCTCCTTCTGATTAGAAAGACAACAGACTATTAGCATGGTGGACACACCCTCCATACACACTACCTCCTCTCCCTGGCATGCCCGTGACACAGGCCGACCCGGTCACCATGAAAAATGAAAGACTTCATCAAAGAGGGTGAAGACAGAGGCATTCTCTCAACTCCCTGTAGGCTTTCATCGACCTGCTCGTGTGTGTGCATGTGCGTTTGACGCGTGTGTGTTCGTACGGGGAGGCTCTGAACTCCTGAACCCGCCTACCATTCAGCACCGAAGGGGAAGCAGAAAAAATAACAAAGTACAACCAAGTCAGTAATTAGGCCTGCAGTCCATTAAATAAACATGATGTTATTCCTCCCTCTGCCGGATCTACCGAGCTGTGTGTGTGTGTGTGTGTGTGTGTGTGTGTGTGTGTGTGTGTGTGTGTGTGTGTACAGTATGGGTGTATGTGTGTGTGTGTGCATGTACAGTATGGGTGTATGTGTGTGTGTGTGTGTGTTTGTGTCTGTGTGCGAGAGAGAGAGAGAGAGAGAGAGAGAGAGAGAGAGAGAGAGAGACCTCTGAGTTCTCATCACAGACAGACCTAATGCCAGGAACTCTGAAGCCCACTCCCACAGTTCCTCCTCCTGTCTCTCCTCCTCTCAGAGGGAATAGAGCAGATCTACACTACTGAACTCAATAGACCCCCTCTGCAGAGAGGAACACAGCTAACTAACTCCATCAGGACCTTCTTCTCCCTTCATTTTCACCACAGATGGTGGATGTTGAACTCAATGTAAAAATGGGTAGGTTCCCATTTTAAACTTAACATAACTTTTGAGGCTTAAGGGTGGGGTAATGCAGGGGGGGTATAATGATTACTACAGGTCACTGTGTGATTGATCTAGAACATACTGTATAATCAGAAAGTGTAGTGTGCGTTTACAAGTCAGGTTTTAGCATGACAGAAAATGGTACAAAATCCCATCAGGCATTGCTAATTTGACCTGATAAAAGGTGTTACAGTCTGAGCAACAACAGAGCCAGAAACAAAGGAACAAACAGGTATCACTGACTGGGTGAACTTCACCTCCATATAAAAGCCTTAGAAAACAAAGGGCTTGTGTTGCTGATATAGGTGTGCATTCCTGCCTGCTAACGCTGTCAGCTAGCCTGAGCGTGAAGATTCACTCGGCTAGCTAGCTAGGTCAGATGCTACGAGTAAATAAGCACACATCTGTGATCGATATCTCCTCCGACAATCAAACATCCCGGGTTGATGGGACGTTCATAGCGGAAAGAAGCATTCCATCTTCAGAGCGAGACGCCTTTTCATGTCTTCATGTTTTTCCATGAGGAAACCACAGCCGGGACCTGGGAGGGCAGAAAGCACGTGCGTGTGTACGTGTGTGTGTGTGTGTGCGCATGTGTGTGTGTGTCTGCGAGAGTGTATTTATGTGTTTGTGTGTGTGTGTGTGTGTGTGTGTGTGTGTGTGTGCCTGTGTGTGACTACAGGCAGTAACACCTGCTCCTATTGTTGGCCCACCACTATTCCATGGTTATAACTAAGGCAAGGCACGGCAGCACCGCAGGACCTTTCAACAGCACCCAACATGGCTAGCAATCAAACGCTATTTTGGAACAAGTCTTTGTGGCTGTGTCAAAACATATGTCCCTGCAAGACCCGACAGCAGTCCAGGAGAGCTGCTTGCCTTTCAGCATGTGTGAGTCATTGTGGATGAGGGTACTATTGCACAAAGAGATATGTGAGAGCAGAATGGATCTACACACTGACAAGCTCTGTCTGGCATGCAACACCACCGTCAGCCGAGCTACTTTCAAAGACTCCGCTGGCTAATAAAGTGCTGAACACACGGTTATATGGGTTATACAAGCTGTACTGAACATACAGTCAATGTAAACAGGGGGGGTAGTCTTACCATTACAAAAACACACAAGCACTTCCGAAACCGTTAAACTGAGGAATGCCAGCATGCCGTGTGCTCTGACCCTTACATGTTATTTGCATGCGATGCCTGTGAATGTCTGATCTGATACAACAAACCATAGAAGGAGAAAACTACCCCAGCTATCCATGTCAGAGCAGTAGGGAGGTGGGTATGGGGCAGAGGGAGAGGGAGAGGGGGAGAGATAGGAGGGAGAGAGAGAGAAAGAGAGAGAGAGTGGGTGGGAGAGAGGGAGGGAGGGAGAGGGAGAGCTCTCAGTGCAAGGAGAAGAAAGAGAGAGAGGAATTAGGAGGGGGAGAGAGAGAGAGGAATTGGGAGGGGGAGAGAGAGAGAGGAATTGGGAGGGGGAGAGAGAGAGGAATTGGGAGAGGGAGAGAGGAATTGGGAGGGGGAGAGAGAGAGAGGAATTGGGAGGGGGAGAGAGAGGAATTGGGAGAGGGAGAGAGGAATTGGGAGGGGGAGAGAGAGAGAGAGGAATTGGGAGGGAGTGAGAGAGAGAGGGAGAGGGATGCATGTGTTCATATCAACTTCATCAGGACCTGGCATGGTATAAAAGGAGGGGGAAGAAGCAGCGGTCGTTAACATTCCTCCCCGTTTCTTTCTTCACATATTTATTTCCTCATGGACTGGCTGGGGTCCAAGGGGAGGAGGGGGGAACGGGGCAGGGGCCAGAGTGGCTAGGCAGATGGGGTGGAGTGGAGTGGAGCAGGGCGCCGGGCCGGGGGGACATACATATAGACAGGGAGAGGGGCCAGGGACAGACAGACAGACAGACAGACTGTGTGAACTGTAGCGTTTGGCATGCTCATCCTGGGGGGTCAGACATAGAGGGCATGGGACACGGCAGTCATTCTTCTAAGGTCAGTCTGTCTGTCAGTCAGTCTGTTACCCAGGTCAGTCTGTCTGTCAGTCAGTCTGTTACTGAGGCTCCACTATCAACTGGCTGACTTTCTGACTCTCACTACAACAGTATGTCTCTCACTACTACAGTATCTCTCTCACTACTACATTATCTCTCTCACAGACTGGGAGAAAATCTACAATTACTGTACTTGTAGACACACAAACTGACAAACATAAAATGTACTGCCGCTCTCTTTCTCTCTCGTTTTGAGCCATCAATAACATTTTATTTTATATGCATCTGAAAAAGGAAACTGTGATACAGCAAGAGAGAGTGTGGAACCTTGACTTTTAAACACTGGGCCATGGTCAATGTGGTCACTACAGAGGCCAAGAGTTCTCAGCACTGAGCCAGACCAGAATACTGTGAGACATTCTGTGTATCTGTGACCAAATCATCAAGTCACCCTGTCTCTGCCTGTCCCCCCAGGCTCCTGATGAGTGCCAGGGGCAGAGGGTGGTCCACATCTGGAATGCCCCCTGTGCCCTTTCCTGCCATCTGTGTCAGGGCTGGGTGCTCTGGTGGCACGACACCAGTGGCATGACCCCGATCTGGGAGCCCCCCCCCTCTAAAACAGATGAACCCTGGGAAGAGTGTGTGAGCTGTCTGTAGGTCTAGACGCCTCAAGGGTAGAGAGCTGAGAGGAAGGACACACACACACACACACACACACACACACACACACACACACACACACACACAATAGCCATCTCTAACTGGGCTACTAATGTATGTCAGGGGACCAGAACAGTCCCAGGGGCCTTCAGTATGGCGGGCTCAGGGAGAGAAAAGAGAGGGATGTATGGATGGAGTGGTGGGGGGTTGGCGGTCTGGAGCGTATTGCCCTTGGGAACTTTCATAGACAGGAAGAGCACAAAAGTGGGTCTGTGGGAAAATGGCCCTCTGACCTAGCATACAAAATGGCCATCTGACCTGGCATACAAAATGGCCCTCTGTCCATGCATACACATATGAATAGGCGCACACACACAACATTTTATGTGACAAAAACAGTACACTTACTTATTCCATGCTTGTCTGAGCTTCTTGGAACTGTAGACAGTAAAGCTGTCTGAATGGGTAAAGACACAGAGAGACAATAGAAACATGTTCATATTCATCATCAGGACACATTTGTGAAGTTTTGCAACAAATGTTGCAGTATGTTGTACAGTATGTGATTTAACAAGAGGTTAACATCAGTTGGTAGAGCATGATGCTTGCAACGCCAGGGTAGTGGGTTCGATTCCCAGGGCCACCGTACTTAAAATGTATGCACTCATAATTATAGGTCGCTTTGGATAAAAACATCTGCTAAATGGCACTATTATTATATATTAAAAGTATTTTTGTGTGTGTGTGTGTGTGTGTGTGTGTGTGTGTGTGTGTGTGTGTGTGTGTGTGTGTGTGTGTGTGTGTGTGTGTGTGTGTGTGTGTGTGTGTGTGTGTGCGTGTGTGTGCCTACGGTATGAATGGCTAGGTGTATGTGTGTGAGTAAATGTGTACGAACTGTGTGTGTTCCCTTCTGACAGCTCAACTCCCTCATCCAAAACCTCTGTGTGGAGACCTCTGTTTTCAGACTAGCACTGTAACTGCCAACCTCCAGGACAGCTAGACAGCCAACCACGGGTTAGGGAGAGGGGGAGAGGGGAGAGAGAGAGTAGCCACTGTTCCACTTCTAGACAGAGGGGCAGAGAGAAACGGAATAGCTACAGTTTGAGTTAAGGAGTTATTGAGTGGGGAGGATAGAGAGATGGTGAGACTGTTCCAGAGTCAGGGATTAGACATATATGAGTTGTTTTGATATCCAGATTACTCCTGTCTTTCTCAAATGTCTGATATACTGTGGTTATACTAAATATCCTCCAGCCCATCGTAAAGCACCAAGGTCAGGCTAAGTGTCATGGCTGTCTACGTTTCAAACCTAAACGGTTGTGCTGCGAACACCAGAGTGAAAATAAACCAGGGCTGTAAACATGGCTGTGTATTATTGAAAGTAACGCTGAGAATGTGAAGAATCATAAACAACGTGCTGATACCACCTCTGTGTTTGATTTAATATCTGGAAACTGAATACAGTTCAGGAGGAAGACTAAAACCTGGTCAGATTGAGAAGCTCTCAGTGAGGTTGGATATATTCAGAGGGATATAGAGTGAAACAACACTGTCCTCTGGTGGTGGAAAGATATAACTACACCCAGAGTGTTAGCATTTTCACAGCTCCATCTGTTGTGTGCTAATGATCACTTTGTGGTTGAGGGATGGTGACAATGAGAGGGTTGAAACAGCTGTTTAGATTAGATCATTGTGACATTGAGCATCCACTTAGAGCAAAAATAAGAAAATAAAAGGTTTTCTCTATCCCGGGATTCAGTCAAAAGATTGTTCACCTTATGGAGGAAACAGGTAGCTTGGAGAGACACTTATTAAGAGAGGGAGGTGGTCTTGCATTGGACATTTGATCAGGCAACTGCCTCAATTGCTGATAATAAAAGTGTGTATTGTGTGTGTACCTATTGTCATGCAGAGATCATACACTGATCTGGTACACTGAAGCCAGGTCTGTGGATGACAGGAGCAGCAGGACAGGACAGCGTGTGTTGCTCACACAGCTGCCCACTGCAGCAGGACAACATAGAACTATGGCCAACCACAGCCATGGCCACAGGACATGAGATTAGGTGTGTGTGTTTGTGTGTGTTTCACACCCCAGTTCCTCTGTAATTGGTCACAGGAGATACATACAGCTAGATACGCCACTCACATTATGATACCCCTGCTCTCTCTCTGTCCCTCTTCGTCTCCCTCCATCCTCCTCTCTCTGTCACTCCTCTAATTCCCCCTCTATCTCTCTGTGTGTTCCAGCATGCCAACACTAATCTGCGAGCACCGTCCAGTCTGTCTCTAATGAGCTCCCAGAGGGCAGCAGCAGTAGCTTTAGTATGGCACAGGGATGGCACAGCGATGGTACGGCTGGCTCACAGGCCTGCCTGAGCTGTGTGAACTACAGAGGCATGCCTCCAAGGTTTACAAAGTAGAACTGGAGTCAAAGTCTGATTCTGACTGTTGGACCTAGGGTGTGTGTGTATGTGTGTGTGTGTGTGTGTGTGTGCGCGTGCGTGTGTGTGTGAATGTGTTCCTCACCTGGTTTGAAGTGGGGCAGAGAGTGGACCCCTGGCCAGGTATCCTCACAGGGGGTGCCTAGGACCTGAAAGAAGGAGGGAGACAGAAGGAGAGAGAATAAGAGAGGGAGAAGAAATGCATCAGACAGACACATGCTGTGTCCATATCAACACATTCATATTTCAACAACAAAGTTGGGCCACAGAGAAAGGAAAAGATGAGATCGTCTCATGGAGAAAACATTTAATTTCTATGTGTCACGACTTTCGCCGAAGTCGGGTCCTCTCCTTGTTCGGGCAGCGCTCGGCGGTCGGCGTCGCCTGTCTTCTAGCCATCACCGATCCACTTTTCATTTTCCATTTGTTTTGTCTTGTTTTCCTCACACCTGGTTTCAATCCCCTCAATCACTTGTTGTGTATTTAACCCTCTGTTCCCCCCATGTCTTTGTGTGGGATTGTTTATTGTTTCATGTATGCGCACGTTAGACTGGTTGCGCTGGGTTATGTCAACCCGTATTGTATTTCGTGTTCGTTGTGTCATGTGTTTTTGGTTCGCCTAAATAAAAGGCTCCGTTTGCTACCCAATATCTGCTTTCCTGCGCCTGACTCCTTACAGCCATTTACGCACACCTAACACTATGACCGAAGAGGAACCTCTGAATCACTAAGGTCCTTAACAATGACCACATTTACATGCGCACAGTATCCGGGTAGTAGGTTATATCACGCTTAAGGTCGTATTTGTGATAAGCTGTTTACATGTACCTTTGATGTCCCACTCATGAGTATCCCTGTATCCATGAATAAACAGAATATTCCTCATTTAAGTTCATATGGGTTAAATCGAATAGTAACTGAAATACGGACACTGACTGTAGGTCTATAACCTCTAATATGTAGCATAATATAAAAAAAATATGTTAATCTATTTTTTAAATGAATATTTAAAACATACAATATACTTGCAGTGAAGCCGCTCAACAACTACATCACATTAGTCATCTAACAGCCTCCATCCAGAGCGACACACAGAAAAAACCAGGGTCAATGCCATGCTCAAGGGCACGTTGACAGATCTCCCACCAGCCCTCCAAGAGCTGCCCCTCGAACATCCAAGACCCCACCCCACAGTTCCCCAAGAACTGCCCCTCGAACATCCAAGACCCCCACCCCACAGTTCCCCAAGAGCTGTCCCTCAAACATCCAAGACCCCCACCCCACAGTTCCCCAAGAGCTGTCCCTCGAACATCCAAGACCCCCCCACACAGCCACCCCCCTGAGAGAAAATGTATAAATAAGTACAATCACTCCATTCCCCACCCCCAAGACCCCCCTGCCCTCCCCCCAACAAAATGAACAAAAGAGAAAAAAGAGAAAGACAAAGGAAAACAGAAAACAACAATGCAAAAAACAAAAGACATCAAGTACAACAAAAATCCTAACAGCAAAGCCAACTGAATATGTTTGAGTGCATTTATGGCACTACTTACATGTGTGTGTGTCCGTGTATGTGCACATATGTGCATTTGGGAGTGTGTGTATATTGCATGTGTACAAACACCTGCACGGCATCAGCCTCAACATTAACTGTTACCTACTGTCACGCTCTGACCTAAGAGAGCTGCTTTTTTCTCTGTTTAGTTAGGTCAGGGTGTGATATGGGTGGGCATTCTATGTTTTTTGTTTCTATGTTTAGTTCTTGCTTTTCTATTTCTATGTTGGGGTATTGGGATAATCTCCAATTAGAGGCAGCTGGTTCGCGTTGTCTCTAATTGGAGATCATATTTAAGTTGGGTTTTTTTCTATTGTGTTTTGTGGGTAGTTGTTTTCCGTTTTGTGGTTGTTGCCTGACGGAACTGTTGCTGTCGTTTTTGTTCCTTTGTAAAGTGTTTCATTTTTTCATTAAATAACAATCATGAACACTCAACCCGCCGCGCCTTGGTCCCCTCTACATGACTGCCGTTACACCTACTCTGGCCTTCAGTGTCATTCAAATGTACTTTTTGTTATGTTTTATTTTGACAGAATTTTTTTTACTTTTATCTTTGACTGTCATTCTACCCCCGCCCAACAACTCCCACTTGTCTCCAATTACACATCCCAACCCTCAGCTTCCCTCAGCCCATCTCACCTATCTCTGCTGGCCACCCTCTTTGGATTTCTATGTGAAATATAATATTATCTCCTGCAGAATTATGCATTTCTTTCAGAGAAATTATACATAATATGTCTCGGGAACAGGAGTGGAGAAAAATAATTTCTTACTGTTTCGACCACATACAATATGCACTCAAGACGAGAAATGTGTTATGTCATTTTCTCAGCTTTTGATTTCCTTAAAACAGGTCAAACTGATGAAATTAGGAAATTTTGCACTGGACCAATCTTTCCATTGTTTTGGAGTTATTCCGTTTTCTCCCCAGTCCCTAAACGAAACATACAACTTTACCGGTATTAACTAGATTGCTAATGCATTCCTTCTATCAATGTAAGACATTATTTTGGTCAGCACCACTTTATTTAGTCTTCTGGAGTAACACGTTATGGCAGAAGAGAAGCTGCACGTGTCAAACTATAGTTGACACGGCCTACCAAATGTCGGAAATATAAAAACATCATTCCACAACACTCATGATATATGAAACTGAGCCTGCACAGACCACAGAAACAACAGCACATTGGATGTTTACATGGCACAGTACCCTGTCTTGGCTCCCAAGGGGCGCAGCGGTCCAAGGCACTGCATCTCAGTGCTAGAGGCGTCACTACATACCCTGGTTCGATTCCAGGCTTTATCACAACCGGCTGTGATTGGGAGTCCCATTGGGTGACGCACAATTGGCCCATCGTCTTCTGGTTTAGGGTTTGGCTGTGGTAGGCCGTCATTGTAAATAAGAATTTGTTTTTAACTGACTTGCCTAGTTAAATAAAGGTTCAATTATCCAGGCTTTTCATAACCGGGATGCAAGCTTTTTCGGGTTATTGTAAACAGGATATGATGTTTATATACGTCAACTCAAAAGCAGAACACTTGACTATCCCGAATAATAATGGGATATTGGTGTGTATGTAAACGAATGAGTCGCACAGTAACAGACATGGTTACCTGCTAACCCTTATTCTCCTACAATGTGTTTACACCAAAATCACATTCAAGAAGTGAAGGTCAATGTTTTGCTGAGATAATTGTGTGTGTGTGTGAGCTAGAGAAAAGCCCTTTGTTGACTTTGGGTGTCAAGCAGAGATCACTGAATCAAACACACACACACACACACACACATACACAAACACACACACATAAATTGGCGAGGTGTACACACTCAGAGGAGCAGAAACACACCTCACTCACACAGACTGGGTTAAAGGGATACTGTGAGATTTAAAGATTTTGTTTGTTTTTCTACTTACCCAGAGTCAGACAAACTCATTGATGCCACTTGTATGTCTGTGTGCAGTTTGGAGATGAATGAAGTTAGAATATTGTTAAAATATTAGTAAAACGAAGAAATGTATAAAATATTGATTAATGTGTATAGCTTTGAAAGACAATGACCAACCACCCAGCTTTAGAGTCATTAGAAGGTCTACTTCCCTGTTTGTGAGAGGAGCTGACTACTGTACCGGGACTCTCCCAACAATTACACTAACCTAACAATGTTCTAACTTCAATCATCTCCAAACTGCACGCAGAGACATAAAAATGGGATCCATGAGTTTGTCTGACTCTGGGTAAGTAGAAAAACAAACCTTGATCTCAAAATCTCGCATGAGCATGAGAGGGAGATAGAGATAGAGAGAGGTGGGTGGGTGGTTGGTTGGGGAGTGAGTGTGAGAGCATGAGAGGGAGAAGAAAAGGGAGAGAGAGAGAGAGGGGAGAGAGAGGGGGTATTTGAAGTGTAGGGGTGGGACTTGGGATAGAAAGGCAGAGGCTGAAACACAAGCTGCATATACTCTAGTCCCAACCACAGTGTCAGAGTAGAGATGAGCCAAAACATACAGCCTAGTCAATGTGCTCATGTATTTACAGTCAACCCCAGCAGAGGACAGCAGTGTACCATGACCTGCAGAGCACAACATGGACAGGGGATGGGGATTGGATTGTGTGTGTGTGTGTGTGTGTGTGTGTGTGTGTGTGTGTGTGTGTGTGTGTGTGTGTGTGTGTGTGTGTGTGTGTGTGTGTGTGTGTGTGTGTGTGTGCCAAATCCCTGACCGCAGTCACACACAAAGGGTGATCCCCCCCCGGTCCAACCGCCTCCCTGAGGCGCAGAGTGAAATTAGCTGTCCCCTCTCCGTCACCCCCTCAGCCCTGTAGGGAAACACTCACTACCTTAATTACAGCTACACACACAGCATCGCTCACCGTGGCCACCCACACCACGACACCGGCCACGGCAGCTTCATCATTGCCATTGAAGCATGACACATCTCCACAGCAACACCAACATGCTAATACATCACAAATGAACTATGCCAACCTTTCATTCATTTTGAGCTGATACACACACACAATTCCACTCCCTACCTAAGTCCTGCTCTTTCTTTCTTCCTTTCTCCCTCTATCTATCTCTCTCTCTCTGTCCTCCGCCAGCCAGTCCGGGTGTGTTGGTTGATTTCCCCTCTGATCTCTTGTTACTGTCAGGCAGCGCTGTAAGGTGCGGCTCGGTGTGTGTGTGTGAGCAGTGCTGTGTTTGTTCTGGTGACACACAGCCTTCAGGACGGAAATTAGCTCAGGCAGCCGCAGCCTGCCACTCAGGACTGTCTGACTGACTGTCTGACTGGCTTCAGAGGAGAAGCAGGGGGCGTCCCTACCAAACACTAACACTAGCCTGCACCCCAAATGGCACCCTATTCCCTTTCTAGAGCATTAATTTTGACCAGGGCTGAAAGGGGACACAGCCTTACCACTACTACCACTAATGTTTCTGTAGCCAGAGTCTCTGTCTTTATGGTTCTAGTGTGTTGAATGTAGATATTACACACTGTCACAGTAAATTAAGTAAAGGAATTAAAAGGAAAGTAAGAGATCAAAGTAAAGAAAAGGTATATATTAACACTACCACTTCCACTACCACCGCCACCGCTAACGCCGCCACCACCACCACCACCACTAACACCTCCACCACCAATACCACCACCACCACCAATACCACCTCCACCACCAATACTACCACCACCACCAATACTACCACCACCACCAATACTTCCACCACCACCAATAACACCACTACCACCACCACTACCACTACCACACCACCACCGCTAACGCCGCCACCATCACCACCACCACTACCACAAACACTACCACCACCACGACTACCACCACCAACACTACCACTACCACCGCCACCGCTAAAGCCGCCACCACCACCACCACCACCAATACCACCAATACCACCACCAATACCACCACCACCACCACCACTACCACCAATACCACCACCACTACCACTACCACTACCCCCACCACCACTAACACTACCACTACCACCACCAACATTACCACTGACACTACCACTAACACCACCACCACAACTACCACTACCACTACCACCACCACTACAACTAACATCACAACCACCACTAACACTACCACCACCACTAACACTACCACCACCGCTAACACCACCACCATCACCACCACTACCACTACCACCACCACCACCACTATCACTAACACTACCAACACCACGACAACCACCACCAACACTACCACTACCACCGCCACCGCTAACGCCGCCACCACCACCCCCACTACCACCACCACCAATACCACCACCACTACCACTACCACTACCACCACTACACAACCACAACTAACACTACCACTAACACTACCAGTACCACTACCACTAACACCACCACTACCACCAACACTACAACTACCACCACCACGGCTAACGCCACCACCATCACTACCACTACCACCACCACCAACAACACCACCAACACTACCACCAATACTACCACTACCACCACCAACACTAACACTACCACTAACACCACTACCAATACCACCACCACTACCAATACCACCACCACTACCACTACCACCACCACTACCACTACCACTACCACCACCACCAACACTACAACTACCCCACCACCACCACTAACTACCAACACTACAACTACCACTACCACTAACAGTACCACCCCAACCACCACTAACACTACTACCACCACCACCACTAACACTACCACCAACACTACCACTACCACCAACACTACCACCATCACTAACACTACAACCACCACTACCACCACCAACAACACTACCACTACCACCACCACTACCACCATCACTAACACTACCACACCACCACCACTAACTACCAACACTACAACTACCACTACCACTAACAGTACCACCACTACCACCCCAACCACCACTAACACTACCACCACCACCACAACCATCACTAACACTACCACCAACACTACCACTACCACCAACACTACCACCATCACTAACACTACAACCACCACCAACACTACCACCACCACCAACACTACCACTACCACCACCACTACCACCATCACTAACACTACCACTACCACCGACACTACCACCACCAAAACTACAACCATCACTAACACTACCACTACAACCGACACTACCACCACCACCACCACCACTACCACCACCATTAACACTAACACCACCACCACTACCACCACCACTAACACCACCACCACTACCACCACCACCACCACCACCACTACCAATACCACTAACAACACCACTAACACCACCACCACCACTACTACCACCACCACTAACACCACCACCACTAACACCACTACCAATACCATTAACATGAACTCCACCAGTAACACCACCACTAACACTACCACCACCACCACCACTAACACTACCACCACCACTACCACCACCCCCACTACCACTACCACCAACACCACCACCAACACTACCACCACCCTCAACACTACCACCACCACCACCACTACCACTACCACCAGTACCACCACCACCACTACCACTAACACCACCACTACCACTAGCACTACCACCACCATTAACACAACCACCACCACTAACACCACCACCACCACCACCACCATTAACACTAACACCACCACCACTACCACCACCACTAACACCACCACCACTACCACTAACACCGCCACCACTAACACCACCACTAACACTAACACCACCACCACCACCACTACCACCACCACTAACACCACTACCAATACCATTAACATGAACTCCACCAGTAACACCACCACCACCACCACTACCATTAACACTACCACCACCACTACCATTAACACTACCACTCTCACCACCACTACCACTAGCACTACCACCAGCACCACCACCACCACTACCACTAGCACTACCACCACCATTAACACTAACACCACCACTAATACCATTAACATGAACTCCACCAGTAACACCACCAGAACCACTAATACCACCACCACTACCACCACCACAACCACTAACACTACCACCACCACTACCACTACCACCACCATTAACACTAACACCACCACTAACACCACCACCACTACTAACACCACCACTAACACCACCACAACCACTAATACCACCACTACCACTACCACCACCATTAACACTAACACCACCACTAACACCACCACCACTACTAACACCACCACTAACACCAACACCACCACAACCACTAACACCACCACCACCACCAACACCACCACCACCAGTAACACCACCACTACCACCACCATTAACACTAACACTAACACCACCACCACTAACACCACCACCACTACCACTACCACCACTAAAACCACCACTAACACCACCAGTAACACCACCACCACCACCACTACCACTACTACCACTACCACCACTAAAACCACCACTAACACCACCACTAACACCACCAGTAACACCACCACCACTAACACCACCACCACTACCAATACCATTAACACTACCACCACCACCACCACTACCAATAACACTACTACCACCACCACCACCACTGCCACTACCACCACCACCACTATTATTAACACTACCACCCTCACTACCACCACCACCACCACCACCACTACCACCACCACCACTACCATTAACACTACCACCACTACCATTAACACTACCACTACCACAACCACCACCACTACCACTACCATTAACACTACCACCACCACCACTACCACCCCCACCCCCACCACTACCATTAACACCACCACCACCACCACCACTACCACCACCACCACCACTACCACTAACACCACTACCATTAATACTACCACAACCACCACCACCACTAACACTAACACTGGCTCTGTGGTCAAATCCAGCCAGATACGACCCAGCAGTCTACACACAACACATTTAGCACAGCAAGCCAGGCCTACTGACTGGTAAGTAATCCTCTTCAGTCAATCCACTCTTCTGCACCATTAGAGACAATTTACTGAGCGTGAGCACATAGTAAAGACCACTATAGCTCTCTAATGGTTGATAAAACAGAGAGAGAGAGAGAGGGGGAGGAGTGAGAGAGAGAGCAAGAGAGAGAGCGAGAGAGAGAGAGAGAGAGATACCCATGGTGCAGAATGGCAAACACTGCGTTCACTATGAATGTGCCAATGAGCTCAGAGTGATTTGACTGGGTGTTATAATACCACCCATTACAGTTGAACTGTCTCAGTGACTTCAGGCTGACTTTCATTCTGCTCTATCTCAGACTCTGTCCCAGACGACACCCTATTCTCTATATAGTGCACTACTTTAGACCAGGGCCCAGAAGGCTCTGGAGTGGTCAGAAGTAGTGCACTATATAGGAAATAGGTTGTTATTTGGGACATCAGTGTTTAGCTGTCTCACCTCTTGGCCCTGACAGACGTTCCACTACTGTGGTAACGGGATTGGTAATACACTCCAATCTGTGTGACAGCCAGGGTCTCTGTGACAGGGTCTCTGTGACAGGGTCTCTGTGACAGAGTCAGGATAACTTTCTCCTGACCCTCTCAGGCCATACAGCACCTGAGGACAAAATCACTATACCACAAAATGGGAAGGTTTTTTCTCAATCTATTCAACTGTAATAGAGAACAAGATCTCATTGAGCGATGTAGCTACACGCACACACACACACAAGCACACACATACACACACATAATGTATCTACAATCAGAGGCTGTTTCTTCTGAAATAACCTCAACCAAGGAACAAAAGCAATTTGAAACTCGATCTGTCATCTGATTGAGCTCACCTTAAAGCGCCAAGGCTTTAATATTCACCCCAGAGGACAGAGGAGAACAGTGGGATCGATCTAGCGAGGGGTAACCCTGGCCAAATAACAGGGGCTACACACACCAGCTCCTAGCCTCATCTCTCACTGAGCCCCATCTCTCCAGTGAGATATCATGATATCACATCAAACACACAGGGCAAGAGACAGCACATGCAAGAGGCTGGTAAGAAGAGGTAAAGCTAGACAATGATGCTGCTGCCACATTAGAACAAGTTGTTGGTAATTGAGACAAGAAATAGAATAGGGGAGGTTAAGACATATTTGAAGCCCTAGATCATGTTGCTTCAGCATAGCAATAACTCCCCTGGCATACATACATGGCCTTGGTTGGCTGACTATAAGTCCCCCCATTAAGTCAGGCAGGCAGCCCTATAGGTATCCCTATCAACATGGCCAGCATGGCCCCAGACCATTAGAGGTGACAGACAGGGCTAATCCAGGGGACTTTGCTTGTCTGCCTGTCGAGCACACACACACACACACACACACACACACACACACACACACACACACACACACACACTGTTGAGGGCAAGGGCAGATTAAGCTGATCCAGTTACACACAAAGAGCTTCTTCCCCTATGAGGGCATAGAGCTGAGCAGAGGGAGGATACAGGTTGGGCTGAGGGAGCAGAGGGGAGGGGAAGAGGGGAGGGGGTACATTTGAACACAGATGGGGTGGGATGGCACACATGTCTCTTGCTCTAAGGGGGGGCAAGGCATAGTGAGGCACCAGAGGGAATGGGGGGGGGGCAGCAGTGGACAGACAGGGACTGTGGGGGAGGGGTATGAAGGGGTGCACAAGGAGGCAAGGGGACATGCTCAAATCCACAATCTGGTTGAGGTGTCAGATAGAAACAGCCTACATTATTGATGTGGAGAGTTTTCATGCTCTTTGAAGTGAAGGAGAGGAGAGGAGGAGAGAGGAGAGGGGGATGGAGATTAGGCTGCCGTGTGAATGTCAGTGTCTTTGTGAGGCACATCAGAGAGGGAGAGGAGCACAGCACATCGGAAGGGCGGATGAGGCAGGGAAGGGAAGAGGTCTGACAGACACATCACAGCCCAGGTAGACAACAGCCTTCAAAGAGACCCGTTTAGAGGCACTCTGATCCCACTCACTGACTCTCAGCACCACACCGCTCTGACGCACACAGCTGGAGCACACACCTGGGTTCAAATAGTATCGGTTTGCTTTCAAATACTTTGGCTGCACTTTTGAAATTGAGCTTGCCTGGCACAACGGAAAACAAAGGAATAGTCCCAAACCAATCAACGATACGAACTACCTAACTTCCGCATTTGTAGCAGATTGAGGGAAGATAATCTTATGGGTTTCTCAGTTTCAGAATCAGTGCCGTATACACTGTAGGAGACAACTAGTTAACTGTAGCTGGATGGAAGCCGCTGAAACTTTATTTTGCCAGGTCAACTGACATGTTCCAGACATGTCCATCAGTCAGGTCAAAGGTCAGGACAGAACAGTCAGCATAGCTGAGACAGACGGTCTCTCTCTTTCTCTCTCTTTCTCTCTCGCTCTCTCTCTCTCGCTCTCGATAAGAGAAGTCCAGGCATTCCACTGAGATTGAAAAGTGTAACACACACAAACACACACCCACCTCCACCATCCCCCAGACCACCCAACCACAACTAATGAGTGAGCATTTAACAGCGGTGTCATCTTCGTCACCATGTGCTGTTCACAATGGCCTTGTCTTCTCTATAGGGACAGAGATTGAATAGAGTTCATGGATAGTATGTCTGTCTGGTCACTGAGCTATGAGGGGATTACAGCTGGCCCGTCCCTCACTGACTGACAGCAGGCAGGTCACTGGTGAAACAGGTCACAGTCTGTCCAAGTTCAAGGAGAGAAAGAGAGAGAGATGGAGGGAG
This sequence comes from Salmo trutta, assembly GCF_901001165.1. NCBI lineage: Eukaryota > Metazoa > Chordata > Actinopteri > Salmoniformes > Salmonidae > Salmo > Salmo trutta. The sequence goes on along the minus strand of NC_042993.1, from coordinate 15,437,545 downwards.
GGAGGAAGAAAGAGACAGAGGGAAGGGAGATCCCTAGTCAGTTGTAAAACTGAATCCACTCAACCGAAATGTGTCTTCCGCATTTAACACAACCCCTCTAAATCAGTGGCCTGCCTTGCTCAAGGGCAAAAATCCACATTTTTCCACCTTGCCGGCTCAGAGATTCAAACCAGCAACCTTTCGGTCCAATGCTCTGAACCGCTAGGCTACCTCTCACCCATAGAGAGAGAGAGAGAGCACAACCCCAGCTCAGCAGATCATGGCCATGCTCAGTAGCCATGAAATGGAAGAAAATGGTCCGAAACAGAGTAAAAAATGGAGGTACTATATGAGTTGTTGTTGTTTTCAGTTGCTCTGCATTTTGATGTACCTTAATGAACACAACCCAGGGTCACGACCAACCAGGGAACAAGGGTTAGTCACCCCACAGAGCAGAACCAGAACCACATGGGTCAGCCTCTTCTCCCACCGGGTGGAATATGGTTAGTATGCTCTGACCCGAGAGACCAAGTTCACTCTCCACTGGGGCTTGACAGATGCACAGTCACATTGGGTGGTCAGGCCGTTGCCGCCACCACGGCTGTTTCTGGAATGACATCATTTATTTACCCAGCGGCAGGCGGCAGCCCCCTCTCTGTTTCAGATCAGATTGAGTTGTGTGCAGTGGATTACACCTCGAACCAAACTCATATTACTGTGTGTGCGTGCGTGCGTGCGTGCGTGTGTGTGTGTATGCAGTAGCTTATGTCTCACACTAAACTCATATTACTTCATCTCCCTGGATGTAGAGATAAGTACCTGGTTTAGGAATAATTCAACCTGTATTCTCTGGTTTAACCAGCATCCTCTCCTCTGGCCGCCTGCACAAACACTGACACACACGTTCAGACAGACACACACACACACACACACACACACACACACACACACACACACACACACACACACACACACACACACACACACACACACACACACACACACACACACACAGAGAGACACAGACACACACACACACACACATACACACACACACACCTCTGCTCTGCCCTGCTCTGACAGCCTTTCCTACAGATAGACCTGTCCATATTCCTAATGTTCTTCCAGGGGATGTAATCTTGAGCAGAGTGACACTCAGTTAACCAGTCACATTGGGCCTGGGCTCGTACCACGCATATCTAATTTAGACGGACAGAGGGGTCGGAGACACAGCCTGCTGTAACTAGCAGCCAGCCAGTCAGCCAGTCAACCAGCCAGTCAGCCAGTCAACCAGCCAGTCAGCCAGTCAACCAGCCAGTCAGCCAGTCAACCAGCCAGTCAGCCAGTCAACCAGCCCAGCCACTCACGTCTCAGGACCAGGAAAAGAGCAACACATGGCATAAACACCGACAGGCTCTCTGTTCAGGATAGCCAGGGCTTTGGAAGATTACAACAGAACACTGACATTCATATAAAGCAGCGGCTTTGAATAAATAAGAGCCTTTAGTTGATTTGCTCTCAGCTCACACACACTTGCCCATGGAGCTCTGTGGGGACGGGATACAGCATGACAACGGCGGGGATAAAGCAAGGTAACAATGGGGATAGCTTTAATTCGGTCACGGATCATTAGAATGGCACTGCTGGAGATTGGCTTCTCTTCTCTCAGGGAAGCAGCAGAGATACCTTTGGTTTTTAGTTGCAAACAAACAAATAGGCTTCAGAACACGTAGTAATATCCCATACACCAACTTTACTGGGCTGGCTCAGATATTTTCTTGTCACATTGGTTTTTCCATCATGGTTCCAGTGAATATCGTAGATGGATGAGCAGGCTAGTGAAGTATAGGCCTTCAGCTTGGCTACATAGTGTGAAAAGGTGGACAAATTACCCAGTAACAGAATTGTGCTGAGACTCACATTCTTCACTTAAAATGTATGCCAAACAAAAACCATTGATTGCAAAGTTTAACAAACCATACAACTCTATGCACAAGGACTACCTTTAACAATTTACAATGAACATTTTACAAAAACACATTCACTGGAAGAAGAGTGCAGATGCAAACTTTGGTAACAGAATTTCTGTAAAAAAATAAATATTGGTGTCCACATTTTACAAAAAGTCTTAAGTATCTGCTCCGAATGAAGATTCAACGATGTCTGCAGAAAGAATGGGAGGTCAGCTAAGACATGACACATAGATTTAAAAATAATCTATTTTGGTTATTGAACTACAGTAAGTGAAGAGGATTTACACCCGGTAACGGAATTGCAGTAACGGAATTTAATCATGGGTCCTGTCACACCCTGGCCATAGAGAGACTTTTGTTCTCTATTTTGGTTAGGCCAGGGTGTGACGAGGGTGGGCATTCTATGTCCTTTTTTCTATGTTTTGTATTTCTTTGTTTTGGCCGGGTATGGTTCTCAATCAGGGACAGCTGTATATCGTTGTCTCTGATTGGGAGCCATACTTAGGCAGCCTGTTTTCCTTTGGGTTTTGTGGGTGGTTACTTTCTGTTTAGTTGATGTTCCCGACAGAACCGTTTGGCTGTCGTTCGGTTTGTTTAAAGTGTTCTATTAAAATTATATGATGAGCACTCAACACGCTGCGCCTTGGTCTACTCCCTTCGACGGCCGTTACAGGTCCCTGATCTGTATTACACAGAAATGAATAATTATGGATATGAATGCCACTCTCTTCATGGTGATGTATCCTAAATAGGTACACAAAAGTAGAACAATATCCTCCTTTGCATATTTGGGCATTATTCTGAACACTGGTTATTATTTTTAATGAGCTCAGCCCCCAAACAAGACCAAATCTGAACCAATCAAAGACGTCTATGTTGCACAACATTGGACATCAAATTACAGCACAGTAGAGCTATGTTGAATTGAGTACAGCACAGCCCAACATATAACAGCAGAGTTGAGTAGAATAGAGTTCAGTACAGTTGAGTACAGTAAAGTTTTGTACAGTACAATACTGTACATTATAGTTTACTCAACTCTAGTGTGTTCTACTGTATGCAGTAATGAACTATACTCTACTTTTCTTTACTGTACTGTGCTGTCCAAACTTGTGAACCCAGCTGTTGTTCGTGACTACTATGATTTCCCATTGTAGCCAATTCAATTTCAGAAATTCCCGTTAAAGATTTTTCAGAAATTCTGTTACCAATTTTGAGTTGAATTACTTAATAATTCATAAACAAAATTGATATCAGTAAAAAACACTATAACTAACTCTCATTATCGTCCCTCCTCATGAGGAAGAGAAATTAGAAAATATCTTAAAGATATGTGGGTTTTTGGTAACAACATTTCAAGACACAAGGCAATGTTTCTTAACCTTACAGAAGGCAGACAAATGTCTCCAAAACTAAATATAAGTGTTGATATTAGTTCAACATTAGTGTGTTTTGATATATTTCTTATACATTTTAAGACTTTTTTCTGGTAGACATTTTCTGAGAACTATTTTCCATCTGTTGACAAGAAATCAAAGCCTTTAATTATTCCAAATGGTTGAAAAATGTATATGCTTTTATTAAGAAAAATATATACTCTTAGCTTTAATATCACAACTAATTTGCCATGCTCTTATGAACTTCACATGTTGGTGCTCATGGGTCCTTTTACAGGGAAATGACCAGGGTGTTAGTGTAGGTCTAACTTCTTTCAAAATGCCAACTGACTTTTGGCAGACTGAGTACCTATCAGACAGGGATGCTAGGTGACCTTTCTCTCCCCTTCACAAACACACTGGCCTATTAGAGGGGCGGGAATCTCTCCACAGACAGGCAGACAGACGGCGCCCACACACATCCACGTACCAACCACAGGAGAATGGTGGCACCTTAATTGGGGAGGACGGGCACGTGGTAATGGCTGGAGCGGAATAAGTGGAATGGTATAAAAAACATCAAACATATGGTTTCCATGTGTTTGATGCCATAATATTTGCACTGTTCAAGACATAATTTTCAGCCGTCCTCCCCTCAGCAGCCTCCTGTGGTACGCACGCACGCACACGCACACGCACACACACGCACGCACGCACGCACACACACACACACACACACACACACACACACACACACACACACACACACACACTTCACATAAACGTTTCTGGCTATGCGTCAACTCTTGACTGTCTTGACACTGAGGAGCTGAGCAGGACATTATTTTGAAGAAACAGAGAGTTGAAGAAAAAAAGAGAGCAGGAACGAAAGAGGGATTCAAATGGAAATGTGAGTGTCAGGCTAACTCTGACAGGTGGAGCTGTTTGCTATGCTAACTGACCGTCTAGCTGCCAGGCCAAGCAGACTGGTGGACATTTTTCCAGATGTATTTCTCTATCTGTCTTTTCTTCCTCGAGCTTACAGCAGAGTACACAGACACACAACAGGACGAGACGTGATTGGGGTGGGAGAAAATATAAACGGCTCAATTTGACTGGTCAGTACTTTTTAGCCAATGCAATATAGTTAGAGTTGTCTCAGTGTGGTGCCATTTTGGTTCAATACGTTGGGTGAGTCCATGTCCATCCTGGTCCATGAGGCCATGTAGCCTATACATAATATTGTGTGTATTTACAAGTGAAGCAAACTTTCTTATTAAACGTGTTCAATTCCTCAAATGTATGCTAATCATATTCATAACGCCTCAAAAGGCCAGCTAACGTTTGAACATCCAAACACTAATTATTGCCATCTGGATTATAAGAAACACATGCTGAATCAATAAACAAATGAAAAACAAATTGTGTGAATGTGTGGGCATTGGCATTGAGATGATCAGAGGTGTTATTACCTCAGAGAAATAATAATGATTCTACAGTCAAGGTAAGACTGTAAGCCTAGTTTAAGCACATCTCTGGCCTCCTCATGTGTATGGCTTACAGGGGCTGTGAGCTATGCTATTAACTACACAGGTGTGATCCTGTTAAAACAGGGGATTCAAAAGGTCTTCATAATGTGGAGAGAGCAAGGAGAGGATAATCAGAACACAATATAGACCTGTCAGACTTTATCCCACCAACCCCTCTCCCCTCCCCTCCTCTCCTCTCCTCCCCTCCTATCCCTCTCCTCTACCTCCTCTCCCCCTCCCCCTCTCCCCCCTCCTCTCCTCCTCATATCCTCATGTTTGCTGAAGAAAACCTTTATCTCCACTGGATAACATTTTCATTTTACCTCAGACAGTCAGACTGCCCTACCCTCCCCCAAACCCCTTCCACCCCTCCCTTCCCCTCCCCCCAAACATACACCCCTCCCTTCCTCTTCCTCCCCCCAAACCCCCTTCCACCGCTTGCTCTGCCTCCCCCTATCCTTCTCTGCTCCACCTGCAACCTGCTAAAGGGCACACAGACCCCCTCCAAGGACCTGCTGCCAGGCCAACAGGGTTGCAGGTGCGCCTCCATCGATACCCAAGCTGGCGACAGGCCATCCCACTATTGGGTCTCCCCCCTTTTTCACTCTTTCCCCTCTTCCCCTCTCTATTTGTGTCTATGTTTTGAAGGGGTGTACTGGATGGATGCAGGGGGCAGAGAGGGCTAGGGTTTTGGGGGGAATCTTACAGATGTGAGGAGAGCAGACAGCCCCAATTTTCTCTTTGGCAAAACAGACAATCAATAAAATGTTTTTATACAGTATCTCTCTCTCCCCTGCGATCTGTTCTCCTAGGATGCTTTATGTAAGATTCCATGCTTGGGGCATACTCCAGACACACACAGACTCACACAGACATACAAACACACACAGACACACACAGACGCACACGCACCCACACACTTATCCCCGACAGCCCTCGGCAAATCTAACCGAACCGCTTTGTCTCTGTCTTCACACCTGACTCCTGACTCCACTGACCTACGTCTCGCTCTCTCTCTCTTTCTCTCTCTTTCCTCATCCCTCTCTTTCTCTCTCCCATCCTCTCATCTCAGTAATTGTCTGCATTCATTATTAACTCCTTTCAGAGGATGAATGAATATGAATTTATCACATTAACACTCCACTTCAATTCTGCCGACGGGGGGAATTATAGAGGACAGAGGAGCTGATTATGGGATTCATGAGACCTCACACAGCCATAAAATATTGATGCAGTCAGGCCCTGAGTCCTGTTCAGAAATATATCTATCAATCTAGCTACCATCCCTATTAATCCCTAATCACTGGTTCCTTTAATAAGCAGCTAGCGGAAGAATTGAAAAACTAACTGACTATGAGTTAAAGAGGCCCACAGACCTCATGCTGATCAGATCAAGACCCAAAGGTTACTGCTCAAGTACACAAGTGCGCAAGTACACAGTAAACGCAGTCAATTGGTCAGTCAACAATGATTCAAGGTAAAAATCTGCCGTTCTGCCCTTGAGCAAGGCAGTTAACCCACTGTTCCAAAGCCGTCATTGGAAATAAGAATTTGTTCTTCACTAACTTGCCTAGCTAAATAAAGGTAAAAAAAGAAGAAAAACAGTGCAGTGCCTGTCACCAAGGGAGTACCCCAAGGCTCGATCCTAGGCCCCAAACTCTTCTCAATTTACATCAACAACATAGCTCATGCAGTAGGAAGCACTATCATCCATTTATATGCAGATGATACAGTCTTATACTCAGATGGTCCCACCCTGGATTTTGTGTTAAACGCTCTACAACAAAGCTTTCTTAGCGTCTAACAAGCTTTCTCTGCCCTTAACCTTGTTCTGAACACCTCCAAAACAAAGGTCATGTGGTTTGGTAAGAAGAATGCCCCTCTCCCCACCGGTGTGATTACTACCTCTGAGGGTTTAGAGCTTGAGGTAGTCACTTCATACAAGTACTTGGGAGTATGGCTAGACGGTACACTGTCCATCTCTCAGCACATATCCAAGCTGCAGGATAAGTTTTAATCTAGACTTGGTTTCCTATATTGTAATCGCTCCTCCTTCACCCCAGCTGCCAAACTAACCCTGATTCAGATAACCATCCACCCATGCTAGATCAAGGAGAGGTAATTTATAGATCAGCAGGTAAGGGTGCTCTCGAGCAGCTAGATGTTCTTTACCAGTCGGCCATCAGATTTGCCACCAATGCTCCTTATAAGACACATCACTGCACTCTATACTCCTCTGCAAACTGGTCATCTCTGTATACCCGTTGCAATACCCACTGGTTGATGCTTATTTATAAAACCCTCTTAGGCCTCACTCTGAGATATCTACTGCAGCCCTCATCTTCCACATACAACACCCGTTCTGCCAGTCACATCTGTTAAAGGTCCCCAAAGCACACACATCCCTGGGTCGCTCCTCTTTTCAGTTCGCTGCAGCTAGTGACTGGAACGAGCTGAAAAAAAGCACTCAAACTGGACAGTTTTATCTCAATCTCTTCATTCAAAGACTCAATCATGGACACGCTTACTGACAGTTGTGGCTGCTTCGCATGATGTATTGTTGTCTCTACCTTTCTTGCCCTTTGTGGAGTTGGCTGTGCCCAACAATGTTTGTACCATGTTTTGTGCTGCTACCATGTTGTGCTGCTGCATGTTGTGTTGCTACCGTGATGTTGTCATGTGTTGCTGCCATGATGTGTTGTTGTCTTCGGTCTCTCTTTATGTGTTGTGGTGTCTCTCTTGTCGTGATGTGTGTTTTAGCCTATATTTTTATTTTCAATCCCAGCCACCGGCCCCGCAGTAGGCCTTTTGCCTCTTGGTAGGCCGTCATTGTAAATACGAATTTGTTCTTAACTGACTTGCCTAGTTAAATAAAGGTTAAATCAATTAAAAAGTGCTCAAAGTGAGACTGTTTCCTATTGGTTAACAACTGAGAGGAGATGGAGATGTTGTGTATCAGTGACAGCATAGACATATTGTGCACGTACGTACGCACGCACACAAACACACAGCTGACTCACCAGGAATATCCTCTCCAGCTGATCCTGGATATCCTTCATCCCAGGGAAAGCTGCCACTCCTTGGATCATCTCGATGAAGATGCAGCCCACACCCCTGGGGAGACACAGACAGCATCCACATTAGAGACAGACAGCATCCACATTAGAGACACACAGACAGCATCAACAGAGTTGGAGAGCTCCAGAGCCATCAGCAGTAAACATGTGAACCCCTCTATGAAGAATACTGGCCTCCACAACTAAAATCCATCATTATTTAATCTATAGTGTACTCAAATGGCTTTGTAGAAGAGCACAGTATATTTTGAAAGGCAAATGGTTCACTCTTGGGGAATATCTTAATTTCCATCTTAATCTATGGTTGATGTCTTGATTTCCTAGAGGATTTAGCTCCAGTAAAGTGTTTGTTCAGAAGACTAACTCTGTGTGACATCTGAGGTGGTGATGGTTGGATAATGGGATGCCCAGTGGAGAGAGAAGGAGAGAGGGGTGGAGAAAGAGAGAGGTGGCCAGTTCTGGAGAGTGGTGTGTATGTGTGTGTAGGTTTAAACAGGTGTCAGAGCCCATTTGTCAGAGAGCTATTGTTTCCTGACAGATTCACTTTCTGGCCCAGTGCACACTACTCCCTCTCTCTTTTCCTCCATCTCTGCATGACCCAGCTACGGTTGAGCAGCCACACAGATAATACAGAAAGATGAATGAATAGAAATCGAGAGGGAGAGAGAGAGAAAGAGCGAGGGGGGGAGAGAGAAAGAGAGAGAGAAGCACCAGCATCATTTTCATCCCCCTTAACACACCACACACCTTAATTCCTTTTTGAAAACTTCATCCATCTCCATAACGTACCTATAGATCAGGAAGAGTCCTATACATTTCTAGAAGTCCAATGGATAGATGTAGGTGCTGGGTTGAACAATACATTTTCATCAGCAAACTGTTCAGATTTTTCTTAGATCTTTATATAGAGACTGGTGTTTAATCAGATACAGAGGGTTGGCTTGGCAGGGAGAGGGATCAAACCTGCTAATAACAGTGTGAAAACGACAGGGTTTCAACCACATCCTTCCCACTTCCTCTCACACCTCTCTTTGTCTGTCTGGCTGGGCTGTCTGTCTGTGTCCACTGTGTCAGCTTGAGTGACAGGTGCCTGGTGAAACGGCAGGCTCACTGAGGCAATAACAGCCATAAAAATAGACTAGAGGAAGAATCCCTGTTCTTTTCCACCCTATTCTTCCCTTTCCTCCTGTCTTCCAGATCTGATCCTTTAACCTGTCAGTGGTTTGACGGATATGGGACAGACTGTTACCCAAACCGGTGACCCAGCACTGAGCACACTGTGGTCAATGTGAGCGTTGCTTGTTCATGGAACACTGCTTTCTAAGTGATGGTATAGGTCTTTCTATGTTGAGTGGCTCCAGTCTCGGTGGAGTGGAAAAGTGCCCTGAGGATTTGCCCACCTGCTCTACTGCCCACCTAACCCCCTGCCTCTCCCTCTCTCCCACTATGCTTTAATTGCCCGCGGTGGGATGCAGCTCGGGTCCTTGGAAAGGGGCGTCCTCGAGGACTGCCTGTCCAGATCGATGTGGTCACGGTTCATTTTACAGCCTGGACGGCAGTTCTAAAAGACCCCTGTCCATATCCTGACTAAAGCTGTCTGTCTGTCTCCATAGGAAGGCCTCTATCTGTCCATGTCCACAGTACATTCCCCTGTCTGTCCATACTGAGCCTCAGTCTCAGCCAGGCCTGGTCTCCCAGCTTCTCCTCAACCCCAGATAGAGACATGGCCAGGTCTCTCCCTCACCTCCCTATGGAACACATTCACACAGCTGTCTGTGGATCTCTGTGGGGCTCACACCGCATCTGATCTAGAGGAGGAAGCATTCTCCCTGTTGTGGAGAGGGATGTGGCAAGAGGTAGGGGGTCAGGGGTTAAAGGTCAGTGGTGCTACCCACCACATGTCCAGGCAGGTGGAGTAGTCTGTGGATCCCAGGAGGACATCAGGGGGGCGGTACCACAGGGTCACCACCTCATTGGAGTAGGTGTGGCTGGGGACTGACTTAGCTCGTGCCAGACCTGCAGGAGAGAACACACACACACTGTAAGGAACAAATAGTGGGAGCAGAAACATACTGTATTTGTTAACATTATCATTGAATGCCCTCTACTGAGGCTCCATAAGATGAGAGAAAAGCTGACTGGTGCAAAGCAGAGCAGGTCTTGCCTGAGGTGCTCTTTGACATGGAGCCTGGGTACCAACAGGACCAGGGCTATCAGAATACCAATCAGACATACTCAAAGCTACAACAGACCATCTCCATACACTACATCTAACATCAAGGACACCACTCCCTAAGCTGATGGCACAGTATTATGTGTGTGTGTGAACTATGTATGTGTGTGTGTGTGTGTGTGAACTGTGTGTGTGTGTGTGTGTGGTGTGTGTGTGTGTGTGTGTGTGTGTGTGTGTGTGTGTGTGTGTGTGTGTGTGTGTGTGTGTGTGTGTGTGTGTGTGTGTGTGTGTGTGTGTGTGTGTGTGTGTGTGTGTGTGTGTGTGTGTGTGTGTGTGTGTATGTATGTGGGTGCATGCGTTTGCTGGCACTGCAGAGCCAGCTAGTTTTAATGAGTCTGGTGGCATTTAGCTAGCTGTCCTCCCACGTGGTGAGACTGGTTCATTAAAGCATTTAGCTTAAACAGCCAAGACTCCCTGCCCCTGGTGCCAGCCCCCTGTGTGTGTGTGTGTGTGTGTGTGTGTGTGTGTGTGTGTGTGTGTGTGTGTGTGTGTGTGTGTGTGTGTGTGTGTGTGTGTGTGTGTGTGTGTGTGTGTGTGTGTGTGGGCAGGGTGATGCAGGGCAGGGAGTAGTTAACATGTCCCTATGCCAGAACAGACCCAGGCTTCCAGGAGAGAGGGAGGTTGAGCCAGGCTTCCTCACAGTCTAACACTATAATTTACAGACTAATCTGACCTGTAAACAATAGGTGGTGTCACAGAGAGGAGAGACCAATATCCCAGACACACTGAGAGCCTATCATTTACACTGCGGGTGCTGTGAGGTGTGTGTGTGTGTGTGTGTGTAGGGACTGGGAGGTTGACGCAGGGCAGGAGCAGGGAGAAGAGCTCTAATCATCATAAAAAGACCAGAATAATAGACTGATGGGGTAGTTACAGTATATGGGTTGTCTGGCTGTAGGTTCATCTGAATGATAGAGAGATGGAGAGAGAAAGGCAGGAAGGGAAGGTAGAGGGAGGAGAGGGATAGAGGGAGAAAGGCAGGGAGGGAAGGTAGAGGGAGGAGAGGGATAGAGGGAGAAAGGCAGGGAGGGAAGGTAGAGGGAGGAGAGGGATAGAGGGAGAAAGGCAGGGAGGGAAGGTAGAGGGAGGAGAGGGATAGATGGAGAAAGGCAGGGAGGGAAGGTAGAGGGAGGAGAGGGATAGAGGGAGAAAGGCAGGGAGGGAAGGTAGAGGGAGGAGAGGGATAGAGGGAGAAAGGCAGGGAGGGAAGGTAGAGGGAGGAGAGGGATAGAGGGAGAAAGGCAGGGAGGGAAGGTAGAGGGAGGAGAGGGATGGAGAGAGAAAGGCAGGGAGGGAAGGTAGAGGGAGGAGAGGGATAGATGGAGAAAGAGAGGGAGGGAAGGTAGAGGGAGGAGAGGGATGGAGAGAGAAAGGCAGGGAGGGAAGGTAGAGGTAGGAGATGGATGGAGAGAGAAAGGCAGGGAGGGAAGGTAGAGGGAGGAGAGGGATGGAGAGAGAAAGGCAGGGAGGGAAGGTAGAGGGAGGAGAGTGATGGAGAGAGAAAGGCAGGGAGGGAAGGTAGAGGGAGGAGAGGGATAGATGGAGAAAGAGAGGGAGGGAAGGTAGAGGGAGGAGAGGGATGGAGAGAGAAAGGCAGGGAGTGATAGGAAATAGTGGGGGTGTGTACTGTATTTACACTCCAGGACCTAGATGATTGGATTCTCTCTCCTCCTCTCCTCCAGTGTAGTCACCACGGTAACAGCACGAAACAGGCGGATGGATACATTGCTCTTTCTATAAAATGGTGACTGCCCGGTGGCCCTGACATTCTACATCAGAGAACACCTGAGAGACCTACTGCAGCGAGAGGCTCCATTTCAAAAGGCCTGACCCCCAGACTTCACACACATGCACCAACGCACACAACGACCTTCATACCTTCAAACACTGACGCCCCTAGAATTGAGACGACAGTTTCACACTATACAATCGGTGTGGCTCCTGGCTGGCCTTCCATTCCAGGTCGCTCCGGGATGAAGGTCACACACCCACGCACGTATACGCAGGCAAGCACACATACACACACACACATACATACATACAGGTAGCCCTGGGTGTGAAGTTCAGTAGTGAATTATACATCACACTGTGTCCTCATGGCAACACCAGGGGTCAGAGAACAGAGGGCAGGAGAGGAGGAGGAAGAGAAGAGGGGGTTGAAGAAGAATACAGCCAGAGAGGAGACTGAAATAGACTCCATATCCCTCCTGGGACAAACAACCCAAGCCTTCTTTTGAAGTTCACTCTGAAGTCAAATGACTTTCAGATATCTCTGTGTAGCCTCCTCCTCATCTTCCTCATCTTCCTCCTCCTCCTCCCCACCTCCTCAGCTGCTGTGTCTAAAGCTACGATAAATCCACGGGGAGAAAGAAACAAGATATACCAAACAAATTCTATGTATTTTTTTAAACAGCATTTATCATTATAAAAAACACTGAAAAACAATCTTGCAGATGCTGCAAATGCACAATTTGTTTCCATCATGAAGTGTGTAGCCAGAATAGAAAACAGGGTAAATTAAATAATGTGTCACTCCTCTCCTGCATCATCCCAGTCTAATATATGATGATGAATGTCTGATTGTGTGATATGTAATAATACCCCCTGCTCATATCTCAAATATATATATAACAAAACTAGGTATAAAATGGCTTTAAAATATGCTATAATGCTTTGGAAGTAATTTTGCATACTTGCACGGGTTTCTGGTGGCAATAACTGATTGTGTGTGCTTGGCAGGTAATTTATGTCTGGTCTGATAGAATCTGGGTAATGTGTGACGTGTGTGTGCGTGCTGGTGTGTGTGTGTCAACATGGCGTTGGCATGCATACTGCTATTGCTTCTTCATGGTCTGGGATCAGGACATTAACATTTTGATTCCCCTTTGCTTATCAAACACACACACACACACACACACACACACACACACACACACACACACACACACGTACGCACACATACACACTCAAACAAGCAAAACTAGTATTTAGGATCAGATTTATTATTTATTTCCTCTGCTAAGAAAATCCCATGAGACAGTTGGCTCACATGCTGAATTAATTAATCCATCCAAACATGGGCTTTTCAACTTCCTGTGATTCTCCCCACTTCTCCTCTCATATACAGTAGTAATAACTAAAGGTATGTGGTGGATCACCTGCCACCTGCCTCTCTGTCTGTCTATCACAGCCTGCCTCTCTGTCTGTCTATCACAGCCTGTCTCTCTGTCTGTCTATCACAGCCTGCCTCTCTGTCTGTCTATCACAGTCTGTCTCTATGTCTGTCTATCACAGCATGTCTCTCTGTCTGTCTATCACAGTCTGTCTCTATGTCTGTCTATCACAGCCTGTCTCTCTGTCTGTCTATCACAGCCTGTCTCTCTGTCTGTCTATCACAGTCTGTCTCTCTGTCTGTCTATCACAGCCTGCCTCTCTGTCTGTCTATCACAGCCTGTCTCTCTGTCTGTCTATCACAGCCTGTCTCTCTGTCTGTCTATCACAGCCTGTCTCTCTGTCTGTCTATCACAGCCTGTCTCTCTGTCTGTCTATCACAGCCTGCCTCTCTGTCTGTCTATCACAGCCTGTCTCTCTGTCTGTCTATCACAGCCTGTCTCTCTGTCTGTCTATCACAGCCTGTCTCTCTGTCTGTCTATCACAGCCTGTCTCTCTGTCTGTCTATCACAGTCTGCCTCTCTGTCTGTCTATCACAGCCTGTCTCTCTGTCTGTCTATCACAGCCTGTCTCTCTGTCTGTCCATCACAGCCCATTTCACCACACTAAGTGATCCCTAATGAGATAGGCAGCAAACAGCACACATCCCAGTCAGGTCATTCCCTGCATACATGCATACAGTACATGCATCGACACACACACACACACACACACACACACACACACACACACACACACACACACACACACACACACACACACACACGCACACGCACACGCACACACACACACACAACTCCCTGTAGGGCCTGTGTGTCGGGTATAGCTAACAGCACACAGGGGAAGTCATGGCGCTCCATGAGGATTCCTCCGACGTTCCAACCAGATTCCTGCATCTCCATTGTCACATTGCTGCACTCTCCACAGATCATTATCCTCACCAGCTGTCTTCAAACTATATCACTACAACACACACTCGCGCACACACACCAATCCCAATGTTCCGAGTGACTCGAATCGAATCCCTAGGGAAGAAACAAAACAGTGCCCTCCAGCACACACACACACACACACACACACACACACACACACACACACACACACACACACACACACACACACACACACACACACACACACACACACACACACACACAACCTGACAAGGGAGGGAGGAAGATAATACAGTGACTTCAAAGCTAACATTTTTGTGGATACAGTATAGAACAAGTGACATCATCACTGCAATGTACTGTATCTATTGGTTGATTGTTAAAGCAATGGCTGGATAGGTATTTGGATAGGTATTTGCAAGATGATTGTAATTTGCAGCATTGTTTTCAGGGTACCTATGGGACATTTGTTTCTGCTGTTTCACTACAAGCTCAGCACAGAACATGTTGATAGTCTTATAATACCTCCCACAGTAGTCTGCGTCTGTTTCAAGGTGAGGCCTCCGTACAGCCAGACATAATAAAGTGTGATTGTGGAGGAAATGGAGGAAATGATCTTTTTGAGGCTCCTACACACAGCAGGGCAGAGAACAAAGACAATCAGAGAGAGAGAGGAGAGCCCCACTTTCCCTTTCTGCTGCAATACAATGGATACAATTAGCAGAGATGGAGTTGGCCCCGGGCCCATTGACTGGAGCAGGATTAGAGAGGAGAGAGACACCGCTCTGAGGAGAGAGACGGGAGAGGACTCTCATAGTACACACACTGAGATAGAAAATCTAATCCAATTTTATTGGTCACATACACATGGTTAGCAGATGTTAATGCGAGTGTAGCGAAACGCTTGTGCTTCTAGTTCCGACAGTGCAGTAATATTTAACAAGTAATCGAACAAATTCACAACAAAAACCTTATACACACAATGTAAGGGGATAGAATAAGAATATGTACATATAAATATATGGATACGTGATGGCCGTGCGGCATAGGCAAGATGCAATAGATGGTATAAAATACAGTATATACATATGAGATGAGTAATGTAGGATATGTAAACATTATTAAAGTGGCATTATTTTAAGTGACTAGTGATACCTTTATTAAATCCATTTATTAAAGTGGCCAGTGATTTGAGTCTGTATGTTGGCAGCAGCCTCTCTATGTTAGTGATGGCAGTTTAACAGTCTGATGGCCTTGCGATAGAAGCTGTTTTTCAGTCTCTCGGTCCCAGCTTTGATGCACCTGTTCTGACCTCGCCTTCTGGATGATAGCGGGGTGAACATGCAGTGGCTCGGGTGGTTGTTGTCCTTGATGATCTTTTTGGCCTTCCTGTGACATCGGGTGCTTTAGGTGTCCTGGAGGGCGGGTAGTTTGCCCCCGGTGATGCGTTGTGCAGACCGCACTACCCTCTGGAGAGCTTTGCGGTTGAGGGTGGTGCAGTTGCCGTACCAGGCAGTGATACAGCTCGACAGGATGCTCTCAATTGTGCATCTGTGTCACGTCCTGACCATAGTAAGTTGTTATTTTCTATGGTAGAGTAGGTCAGGGCGTGACAGGGGGTGTTTGTCCGTTTTTGTATTTCTATGTTTAGTTTCTAGTTTTGTATTTCTAGGTTAGTTTTTGTTTGGCATGACCTCCAATTAGAGGCAGCCGGTTGTCATTGTCTCTAATTGGATGCCATATTTAAGTTGATGTTTGTCCCACTGGTGTTTTGTGGGTGATTATTTTGTGAGTAGTGTATGCCTGCTCTGCGTCACGGCTTTCTTGTTTTTTTGTATTTCAAGCCTATTGTTTATTGCATTAGTTTCACGACTGAAAAAAAGATGTGGAACTACGATCACGCTGCGTATTGGTCCGATCCTTCCGAAAGCCCTGACAATCTGTAAAAGTTTGTGAGGGTTTTAGATGACAAGCCAAATTTCTTCAGCCTCCTGAGGTTGAAGAGGCGCTGCTACATCGATGTTATTGTATACGTCGATGTTATTGTCTGAGGCTTCGCGGAACATATCCCAGTCCACGTGCTTGAAGTAATCTTGAAGCGTGGAATCTGATTGGTCAGACCAGCATTGGCTAGACCTAAGCATGGGAGCTTCCTGTTTTAGTTTCTGGCTATAGGAGGGGAGCAACAAGATGGAGTCATGGTCAGATTTACCAAAGGGAGGGCAGGGGAGGGCCTTGTATGCAGCGCGGAATTTAGAGTAGCAGTGGTCCAGTGTTTTGCTCAAGCGGGTATAACAATCAATGTGCTGTTAGAATTTAGGTAGCCTTGTTCTCAAAATAGCTTTGTTAAAATCCCCAGCTACAATAAATGCAGCCTCAGGATATATGGTTTCCAGTTTACATAGAGTCCAGAGAAGTTCTTTCAGGGCCGTCGTGGTATCTGCTTGGGGGGGATATACACAGCTGTGACAATAATCGAAGAGAATTCTCTTGGGAGATAATGCAGTCAGCATTTGATTGTAAAGAATTCTAGGTCAGGTGAACAAAAGGACTTGAGTTCCTGCATTTTGTTATGATTACACCATGAGTCGTTAATAATGAGTCATACACCCCCGTCCTTCTTCTTACCAGAGAGATGTTTGTTTCTGTCAGCGCAACGCATGAAGAAACCCGGTAGCTGTACCGACTCTGACAACATATCCCGAGTGAGCCATGTTTCCGTGAAACAGAGAATGTTACAATCTCTGTTGTCTCTCTGGAAGGCAACTCATGCCCTAATTTCGTCCACATTGTTGTCTAGCGACTGGAAATTGGCGAGTGATATGCTCGGAAGCGGTGGATGGTGTGCTCGCCTTCTAACCAGTAGGCTGCTCTGTCTGCCTCTCCAGCGGCAACAATGTTGTTTTGGGTCGGCCTCTGGGATTAGATCCAATGTCCAGGGTGGAGGTCCGAACAAAGGTTCCACTTCGGGAAAGTCGTATTCCTGGTTGTACAGGAATGTTGGTAAATTGACATCGCTTTTATATCCAATAGTTCTTCCCGGCTGTATGTAATAGCACTTAAGATTAAGATTTTCTGCAAAAACAAATTACTGCATAGTTTCCTAAGGACGTGAAGCGAGGTGACCATCTCTGTCGGCTCCATCTTGCATCATATCCACAGCTGTATGACTGGGAATGATCCACGCCACACGAGACACACCCCGTTGAGAGATTGTAGACACACACACACACACACACACACACACACACAGACACACACAAACACACACACACATACAGACACACACTTATGTACGGGAGCACACACATGCAGATGAGCATACACATACAGATGAGCACACACACACATTTGCAATTCAGTCTCACACCAAAGAAACGATGTCTTAGTTACGACTCTCTTCTTTGATGATAGTCAAGCATGAAAACACAAATGTCTATTGCATACACTTGACACACATGCTATAAACCAATACACACTTGACACACTACACAGTAACACACACTTGTGACAGTTCAAGCCGTGCAGGTGTGTGTGTCTGTGGCCCTTGTGAGAGTTAAGTGTCCTAGTTACCCCAGTGAGGGTGTGTGTAGTGAAGTATAGTGTGTGTGTGTGTGTGTGTGTGTGTGTGTGTGTGTGTGTGTGTGTGTGTGTGTGTGTGTGTGTGTGTGTGTGTGTGTGTGTGTGTGTGTGTTGAGAGGCAAAAATATAGCCATATGCTCCAAGACCCAGAATGACACATCAGCAGCTGTCATGGACCAGATCCTGTCTTTCCCATTTGCTCTGTGTGTGTGTGTGTGTGTGTGTGTGTGTGTGTGTTTATGTGAGATAGGTGATTACCGTCACCTTGGCACCATCGTAAAAACACACACATAAACACACACTATTTCAGTTTGTTCTGTCCTTCATTCTAACCATCTAAGCTTTCCATAACCCTCACTTGTTCGCCTTTAATTGTGCTACTCATTAGGACAGAGAAACACACAAAGAGCTGAGGATGATTCTGGATCAGGTCCAGAAACAAATCAACCAGCAGGGACACAGAACCCATGCCACTGAGGCTGACAGTCAGTCAGCCTTTTCTCCCCTCTCTCCCCCTCTCTCCCCTCCCCTTGATTCTCTCCAAGCCCCTCAAACCTCCCCCTTATCCCCATTTCCCACAACCTTCTCATCTCCTCTCCCTTCTATCCACCTTCCCATTCCCCAGTACCCTCTTCCTCTCCTTTCAGAACACACACACGTCGCTGCCTACAGCCTCTACTCAGCATCTAAATGAGATCCCCTAGGCTAGGCTGACCGTGTCTATGTGTGTGTGAATCCACAGCAGTATTTCCATGGGATTTCCATTCTTTCTCATTTAGCATGTTGTCCATTATTTTCTAATTGCCTTCCAGTAATATGTCTACTCTATAATGAGGAGGGTTTTACATTATTGATGAAGGTGTCCCCCCTGCCTGGGTGGCTAGAGGGATGGATGGAGGGGTGAATGGAGGGATATAGAGATAGAGGGATGATTTCCTGTGAGGTCTTTGTCTGGCCTGTGGTGCCAGTCTGAGCCGGTAGCTCTACCGACTCTGGAAACCAGTCAAAACGTGTGGGTAGTATTTACAGAGCTGGGCACCATATTTACAGAGCTGGGTGCCATGAAAGGAGACTGGCCATATGGTGCTACTGCTTCTGGAGAGGTTTAACACACACACACACACACACACACACACACACACACACACACACACACACACACACAAAAGACAGAGAGAGAGCGAGAAAAATAGAGAGAGGGAGAAAGAGGGAAAGAAAGAGAGAGAGAGAGAGAGAAGAGAGAAAGAGAGAGAGAGAAGAGAGAAAGAGAGAGAGAGAAGAGAGAAAGAGAGAGAGAAGAGAGAGAGCGATGAGAGAGAAAGAGTAAAAGAGTGCTAGTCAGACACAAATCAAAGCCACCTACCGAAGTCGGCCAGTTTGAGTTCTCCAGTGTCAGAGATGAGCAGGTTCTGAGGCTTGAGGTCGCGGTGCAGGATATACCTCTGGTGGATGTAGGACAGACCTCTCAGCAACTGGTACAGGAACAACTGATAGACAGAGAGGAGATCCACCGATAATCATTCATCATTAGATCTAATATCTATAAATGATTGGATCATTCGGTTCATGAATCATAAGTTCATTAGATTCATGAGAAATTAAATTAGAGTAGACTAATCATTAGTCATTCAAACAATGTACAGTATATCATGTGTCTCCAATGGATTTCCAAGTCACCCACTATGATGTCTCAATAGCAATATTTCCTTCTAATGTTTTTATTTTACATCCTGCTATTTGTCCATCTAGTATCTCCATCTCTCTTCTTCTCCATCTCTCTGGCTGATTCATAACATTGTTTGGATTCATACGTAACAGAGAAAGGCTTTCCAGCCTAAAGACATGTCATAACAGCTATCCATCAGTAGGAGGTGTTAATGTCTTCATTCAGCCTCAACACAACACCAGCCCTGGTATATTAACTTCCACAACTCATTTACACCACACCATTAACTCTGTAATGCTTGCACGCACACGCACAAACCCACAATCTCAACCTCACTCGCACACACTCGCACACACACCCTCACTCCACTCCCTAACGTCAATACTAGCCAATCAACCCAGAACTCCCATCCCATCATGTCCTCAGCTTGGACTATTGACCAGTGATCAAATAGATGCCCTCCCAAAGACCATCTGATCTCACACATCAATAACAAATAGTGACTGGTTCATTCGAAGGCTTGAGAGGAGATCAATAAATAAACAATATAAATAAAAAATAATAATAAAACGTCTGTTCTATTTATGAATATGTCATAAATATATCATATTCTGACTTCAACCACCAACAAAGTGGTTTTCAGTTACATTCAAATGCTAACAATGGGAAATAGGTGAGAAAATAAGCATCAACACAAAATAAACTGAATAAATGTCCTCATATTTACTATTTTTTCTCTGACACAGCACCTGAAAACAACATCAATGTCTATGGCTCTTTCAGATCCTGTGGTTTTTGTTCACTTTGCATCAATCAACCAATAATGAATTCTGAATCTGTGCAATTCCTGATCCTCCATTTCAACATTCTAATCTTTCATTGCAATTTCTCTCTTCCCAGCAGCACTAGCAGGGTCTCGGCCAATTAGGCAGAGCGAAAACCGTGGAGTCCAATCAGGGATCAGCCCTGTCTGGCATCTGGAGTCACCGGGTCAACAGTTTAGCATTCCTCAACTCGGCAGGCGGGCGATACGCGAAACAATGCACAACGCTGGAAATTAGCATGAGAAATGTGTGTTTACTCATGTATATCAAAACACACTCGTCAAAAGGCCCTGCCTCATTAAGTGGGCTAGGCAATCAAAAGGTTACTCATTTATTCACTCCCCTCTCTCTGCAAACAAAACATCAAAACGCTGCTTAAAAATAACTCTTATTGTCGACGACAGGAAAACTGAGAATTCTGTCAAATTAGCATATTATATGGCAGAAAGTAAAGTACAAGAGCAAAGATATTTCAGGTGGACTTCAAATGATGTTTGATTGGAGTTTAGCTGAGAGCTGGGCTAAGTTGAGTGCTTTTGCATGCTTTTCAAATCCATAACGTATGTCTTTACATGCATGTAAAAGGTCGACATCCCACAAAAAAAAAGGCCTGCTCTAACACGGTCACTATACTAGCAGGACATTTGGCCACGTGACAGACATGACATCTGCTAGATGACTGGTCTCCCCATCTGGCTTAAAATGCTAAAGGCATCACTAGAGTTATTAAGAGAGAGAGAGAGAGAGAGAGAGAGAGAGAGAGAGAACAAGAGAAAGATAAGAAGAGGAAGTTAGGCAGAGTGAGAAAGAGAGTGAAAAGGAGAGACAGATACATAGAGAGAGAGAATGAGAAAGGGGAAAGAGAAATACAGAGAAAGATAAAGAGAGGTGGTGAGACAGAGACAGAGAGAACCAGACAGAGGGAGGGAGTGATCTAGAAGGGCAGAGGAATGAAAAGAAAGTCAGGTAGAGAGAAAGAGAGAAGAGAACAGGGGCAGCGTTGAAAGTAGGATGAAACAGAGGAGTGAGGGGAGGTGAGGGGGTAGAGAGTTTAAGCTGCCTTGCTGGAAAGTCAATAGCAGCCAGCCGCCCGCTCCCCAGAATATCAATAGTGTCACCCCACCTCCTCTCCCCTCTAGGGACTTCCACTGCACAACGGACGGATGATACATAATTATGAGATGGTGAGAGGGATTTTACACACTAACCATGAACAGATAGAAAGAGACAACCTCTTCTTATGAGGGTATAGATATTCCCATCATGAAACAGCTTCACAATGCATTCAGTCATTGGCAATGGACTGCAGTAATTAGTAGACAACGACCCTGGGAATGGGTAGTAACCGTGGGCCGGGGTGTTAGGAACATAATTCATCATTAGTTGTGCTGTGTACTAATTGCAGTGTGTGTGTGTGTGTGTGTGTGTGTGTGTGTGTGTGTGTGTGTGTGTGTGTGTGTGTGTGTGTGTGTGTGTTATCCCGTATGTGGTTTGAAAATGGCAGATTTTGTCATTGATAAGTGCAGAAATTGGAATGCAGTGTCTGTACAGTAACATGCTATACATGACGTCAGAGCTCAGGCTCTCTGCTTCACAGCGTTGTATGGGCTTTGACTGACAGCCGTTATAAACTTGAGCACTGCGTGTGACAAGAAGATGCCCCCGTCCCTCCCGCTAATTGGACTACTTTTGCACATTTGTTGTTGTCTGAGTGATGGAAATGCTGTAAATCAAGAGGAGTTGATGTGTTCTGAAAGATGAGACGTTGAGGACTATAATAAATACCGCTTTGATGTCATACAAGCAAACCACACATCCGTGAGCCCAATGTGCACTTCACCTTTCTGTATCTGAAATGACATTTCATTTTTTTACATTTTTTTTTTAACATTTTAGTTATTTAGCAGACGCTCTTATCCAGAGCGACTTACAGTAGTGAATACATACATTTCATACATTTTTTTTTTTTTTTTGTACTGGCCCCCCGTGGGAATCAAACCCACAACCCTGGCGTTGCACACACCATGCTCTACCAACTGAGCCACAGGGAAGGCGATCAACCTCTCACAGTCTAAAGTTTGACAACTAGGGTTTTTTCTTTATTTTTAAAGCTGTCATCAATTTTTTAAGAAGTCATCAACACTTTTTTGGGTACTATATGATTCCATGTGTGTTATTTCATAGTTTTGATGTCTTCACTATTATTCTACAATGTGGAAAATAGTAAACATAAAGAAAAACCCTGGAATGAGTATGTGTGTCTAAACTTCTGACTGGTACTGTATATGATTGCTATGTTTGAGCCACAGTTACAAGAATGACATGCGATGTACCCTGGATTGTCCTGAACAGAATGAGCCTATGTTTGTCGTATTGTGATGATTCTATGCGCACCAAAATTACAATCTGTTTGTCTGAAGTGCCTTTTAAAAGCCTACCACAATGTAAGATTGTATTTTATAACTTAGCTAGTCATGTTGATAATATAATAAGCTTAAAATGACACCCACCTGACCCAGATTGTGATTTATAACTTTTTGGATTGTGTAAAAAACAACAGTAATTGTGTGATGGTGGGGATGCGAGGCTGTGTTCCAAACAAAAAACTACACGTGTGGTTGCTTCAGTTCCTCAATGCTCAATGCTTGCTCAATGCTTGCGGCTGGGGCTTCTGCAGCGCGCAGTTTCACACACTCTTCGTATTGCAGTTTGTGCCACTGTTTTAGGTGGTGAAAAAGATTTGTAGTGCTTCCACCCCTGGCTGTAACTTTTTTATGGCACTGCCTACATATAACGTGATTTTGTTGCTCATCTGATACTTTGAATCCGAACCATCTCCAAATTACTGAGCCAATGCTTTTTCTTTTACTAACCAATTCCTCGTCAAAACGCTCCGCAGACGCTGTTGCTTCCTCCATGTTTGTTGAAGTGTCTGTTCCTGCCCCTCCCCCCTCTGTGCATGAAAGAGGAGGCGCGGGGAGCAGCGCAGAGGGCTCCGGGTCTGCAGCTTGCTTGGAGCAAGGATCAAAGCGCAAATTTGAACTATATCGATATACGCGAAATGGTCTAATTTCATATCACATTTAAAATATATCGATATATTTTTTATATCGATATATCGCCCAGCCCTAGTCTGAATCCATTTTAGTAGTGGATCGAAAACATAATCAGTATCACTGAGTTATCAAAACGCCAGACCGTAGACGACCATTCCGGGTATGTCACGTTAACATGATTAAAGCCTATCTTGTTAGAGGTGGTATCGAGTCTCCCATTACCAGTGAAAAACCTGTTGTATCCTCTGTTGCTTCTGTGAGCCTGGTTACTCACCCAGGATTCAGCATAAATGATGAGCACAAATGCAACCCATTTGTTGCATTTGAATGATCAGCAGAGGGCTGATATTGAGTTACTAATCACTGATTTTCCAAGTCTCTTTCAGGATGTTCCCAGTCGTACCAATGTGTTGAAACATGATATAAATGTAGGTGATGCTGCTCCAATCAAACAGCACCCTTATCGTGTGAATTCAATCAAGAGAGGAGTGATGAAGAAAGAGGTAACTTATTTACTGGAAAATGAGATGGCAATCCCCAGTGGCAGTCCTTGGAGTTCCCCCTGTCTGCTGATTCCAAAGCCTGACGGGACTCAAAGATTTTGCACTGACTACAGGAAAGTGAATAAGGTTACTATACCTGACTCATTCCCTTTACCTCGCATGGATGACTGTATAGACACCATTGGATCGGCTGCGTATGTTACGAAGCTTGACTTGTTAAAAGGTTATTGGCAGGTGCCTTTAACCCCTCGTGCCTCTGAGGTGTCTGCTTTTGTAACTCCTGACAGTTTCTGCCAGTACACAGTGATGGCTTTTGGAATGAGGAATGCTCCGGCCACGTTTCAACGTTTGGTAAATATTGTGTTGGCTGATATGCAGTACAATCAAGAACATCTGGATGACCTGGTTGTTCATTCGACTACCTGGCTTGATCACCTGAGCACATTGAGGGCTGTGTTTGCACTCTTGGCCAACACTTCTTTGACCCTTAACTTAGCCAAATGTGAGTTTGGAAAGGCAACTGTTACATATTTGGGTAAAAAGGTAGGTCGGGGATCAGGTGCGTACCGTAACAACTAAGGTGGATGCTATCACCCGGTTTCCTGCCCCTGCCACTCGCCGAGAATTACGCAGATTCTTAGGCATGATGGGTTGTTATCGTACATTTTGTAGGAATTTCTCAAAGTTGTAGCCCCAATGACTAGGTTACTCAGTCCTTAAGTGTCCTTTGAGTGGACCGCTGAGTGTCAATCTGCTTTTGACTCTGTAAAAGCACTATTGTGTACTTGTCCTGTTCTTTCTGCCCCTGATTTCCAGAAACCATTTAAGTTGGAGGTGGATGCCAGTTCAGTGGGTGCAGGTGCTGTACTATTACAGGAACACGATAGTCTAGATCACCCAGTTTGCTACTTCTCTCGTAAATTCAACAGCTGTCAGTCACGTTATTCCACTATCGAACAGGAGACCCTGGCGCTGTTATTTGCCCTACAATTTTTTATGTTGGCTCCAGGTTTATGTTGGCTCCAGTGTTGCCTGTTGTGGTATACACAGACCACAACCCTTTACTTTTCTTGAGCCGCATGTATAACCACAACCAACGTCTTATGCGTTGGTTATACAGGGTTATAATTTAGAAATTCAGCACATAAAGGGTTAAGAAAATGTAGTTGCGGATGCTTTGTCCCGTGCCTAGTTAAAAAAAAAATTGAACAAGGCATTGACAACTAGGGGGTGTTGTAAGTAGTTGGTATTATAAGAAAATATGTATGTAAGGGTTTTATCATAAACCCAGGGGTTTACTCTTTTTTTGTGGGGGGCGTGTTACGTTTTTCTTGTTCCCCATTTTCCCCTGTTAGTGTGTTTGTGTCCTGGGCATTACAGGTGTACCGAGTTGCGGCTAACGATGGTGGGCGTGGCTGTAGCTGATTACAGAGAGGATATCTGTTTGCCGTGTGAGAAGAGAAGAGGAGAGAGGACACTTGTTTTTTGTTTGATTGTTTGTGTTTCAGCCTGTCCTCCTGAGGCGCTCCACCCTACCTAGGTCCTGGAGAAGGGAAAAGGTAGATCTGCCCATGGGTGTACATTCTCATGTAGATAACCCATTGTTTTATACACTAGGTTAGCCGGGCGGATGTCACCCTTGTATTTTTCTTGGAACCAGGTAGGACAGTGGGATAGGGTTTAGAGTGTGTTAGGAAGGATTAGGTGTGTAGAAGAGGAGGGACCTTTTGTTTATTTTCATTACTTGGACCCTGATCCCAAACATTCCCTTCTCTTACCTTCCCTGGTTGGGGTTGGTTTGTTTTTTTACTGATTATTTATGGGTGTTTTATATTGTTTATTTAACTAATTCACTAAACATCCCCTGAGGGTTCAAATTGAGTTCTGGTTGTGGTCTGATTTATTTATCGCTCATTGCACCCCACATTTCTTCCCATTTCATCCGTGTTACCTGGTGTGTTTAGGCCCAGGCATTTACGTCTCCTCCTCAGACGAGCTACACCCGAGGGGAGAACGTAAGATTTAGCAAACCAGACGGCACAATTTTCTTGTTTTTAAATTTACGGATAGCCAGGGGCACACCAACACACACATAATTTACAAACAAAGCATTTGTGTTTAGTGAGTCCGCCAGAGTCCACCTCTCTAAAAACAAGTCTCACCGTTGCCGCCTGCTATAGACCCCCCTCTGCCCCCAGCTGTGCTCTGGACACCATATGTGAACTGATTGCCCCCCATCTATCTTCAGAGCTCGTGCTGCTAGGTAACCTAAACGGGGACATGCTTAACACCCCAGCCATCCTACAATCTAAGTTGATGCCCTCAATCTCACATAAATTACCAATGAACCTACCAGGTACCACCCCAAAGCCGTAAACACGGGCACCCTCATAGATATCATCCTAACCAACTTGCCCTCTAAATACACCTCTGCTGTTTTCAACCAAGATCTCAGCGATCACTGCCTCATTGCCTGCATCCGTACTGGGTCAGCGGTCAAACGACCTCCACTCAACACTGTCAAACGCTCCCTGAAACACTTCAGCAAGCAAGCCTTTCTAATCGACCTGGCCCGGGTATCCTGTAAGAATATTGACCTCATCTCGTCAGTAGATGCCTGGTTATTTTTTTTAAAAGCCTTCCTCACCATCTTAAATAAGCATGCCCCATTCAAGAAATTTAGAACCAGGAACAGATATAGCCCTTCATTCTCTCCAGACCTGACTGCCCTTAACCAACACAAAAACATCCTGTTGTGTTCTGCATTAGCATCGAACAGCCCCCTTGATATGCAACTTTTTAGGGAAGTTAGAAACCAATATACACAGGCAGTTAGAAAAGCCAAGGCTAGCTTTTTCAAGCGGAAATTTGCTTCTTGCAACACAAACTCAAAAAAGTTCTGGGACACTATAAAGTCCTTGGAGAATAAGAACACATCCTCCCAGCTGCCCACTGCACTGAGGATAGGAAACTCTGTTACCACCGATAAATCCACTATAATTGAGAATTTCAATAAGCATTTTTCTACGGCTGGCCATGCTTTCCACCTGGCTACCCTTACCGCGGTCAACAGCACTGCACCCCCCACAGCTACTCGCCCAAGCCTTCCCCATTTCTCCTTCTCCCAAATCCAGTCAGCTGATGTTCTGAAAGAGCTGCAAAATCTACAAATCAGCCGAGCTAGACAATCTGGACCCTTTCTTTCTAAAATTATCTGCCAAAAATGTTGCAACTCCTATTACTAGCCTGTTCAACCTCTCTTTCGTGTCGTCTGAGATTCCCAAAGATTGGAAAGCAGCTGCGGTCATCCCCCTCTTCAAAGGGGGGGACACTCTTGACCCAAACTGCTACAGACCTATCTATCCTACCCTGCCTTTCTAAAGTCTTCGAAAGCCAAGTTAACAAACAGATTACCGACCATTTCGAATCCCACCGCACCTTCTCCGCTATGCAATCTGGTTTCAGAGCTGGTCATGGGTGCACCTCAGCCATGCTCAAGGTCCTAAACGATATCGTAACCGCCATCGATAAGAAACAATACTGTGCTGCCGTATTCATTGACCTGGCCAAGGCTTTCAACTCTGTCAATCACCACATCCTCATCGGCAGACTCAATAGCCTTGGTTTCTCAAATGATTGCCTCGCCTGGTTCACCAACTACTTCTCTGATAGAGTTCAATGTGTCAAATCGGATGGCCTGTTGTCCGGGCCTCTGGCAGTCTCTATGGGAGTGCCACAGGGTTCAATTCTTGGGCCAACTCTTTTCTCTGTATACATCAATGATGTCGCTCTTGCTGCTGGTGAGTCTCTGATCCACCTCTACGCAGACGATACCATTCTGTATACTTCTGGCCCTTCTTTGGACACTGTGTTAACTAACCTCCAGACGAGCTTCAATGCCATACAACTCTCCTTCCGTGGCCTCCAACTGCTCTTAAATACATGTAAAACTAAATGCATGCTATTCAACCGATCGCTGCCCGCACCTGCCTGCCCGTCCAGCATCACTACTCTGGACGGTTCTGACTTAGAATATGTGGACAACTACAAATACCTAGGTGTCTGGTTAGACTGTAAACTCTCCTTCCAGACTCACATCAAACATCTCCAATCCAAAGTTAAATCAAGAATTGGCTTCCTATTTCGCAACAAAGCATCCTTCACTCATGCTGCCAAACACACCCTCGTAAAACTGACCATCCTACCGATCCTCGACTTCGGCAATGTCATTTACAAAATAGCCTCCAATAGACTGCATCCAGTTTATTGAGTAGTGTATCACAGTGCCATCCGTTTTGTCACCAAAGCCCCATATACTACCCACCACTGCGACCTGTACGGTCTCGTTGGCTTGCCCTCGCTTCATACTCGTCGCCAAACCCACTGGCTCCAGGTCATCTACAAGACCCTGCTAGGTAAAGTCCCCCCTTATCTCAGCTCACTGGTCACCATAGCAGCACCCACCATAGCACGCGCTCCAGCAGGTATATCTCTCAGGTCACCCCCAAAGCCAACTCCTCCTTTGGCCGTCTCGCCTTCCAGTTCTCTGCTGCCAATGACTGGAACGAACTACAAAAATCTCTGAAACTGGAAACACTTATCTCCCTCACTAGTTTTAAGCACCAGCTGTCAGAGAAGCTCACAGATCACTGCACCTGTACATAGCCCATCTATAATTTAGCCTAAACAACTACCCCTTCCCCTACTGTATTTATTTGTTTATTTATTTTGCTCCTTTGCACCCCATTATTTCTATTTCTACTTTGCACTTTCTTCCACCATAATTCCACCATTCCAGTGTTTTACTTGCTGTATTGTATTTACTTTGCCACCATGGCCTTTTTTGCCTTTACCTCCCTTGTCTCACCTAATTTGCTCACATTGTATATAGACTTATTTTTCTACTGTATTATTGACTAAGTTTGTTTTACTCCATGTGTAACTCTGTTGTTGTATGTGTCGAACTGCTTTGCTTTATCTTGGCCAGGTCGCAATTGTAAATGAGAACTTGTTCTCAACTGGCCTACCTGGTTAAATAAAGGTGAAATAAAAATGTAAAAACTAATAAAAGATCAGAGGCAGTAGGGATGACCAGGGATGTTCCCTTCATAAATGTGTACATTGAACCATTTTCCTGTCCTGCTAAGCATTCGAAATGTAACGAGTAATTTTGGGTGTCAGGGAAAATGTATGAAGTAAAAAGTACATTGTTTTCTTTAGGGATGTAGTGGAGTAAAAGTTGTCAAAATATATATATAAATAGTAAAGTTCAGATACCTCAAAAAACAACTTAAGTAGTACTTGAAAGTATTTTTTACTTAAGTACTTTACACCACTGGTGTGGGCTACACACCTCGACATGTAACTGTTATCATAGCCTTTTCGTATATCTGTTGAATGTTGTCTGTTTTATACACCTCTGCTTTAACGTTTACATCAGTGTTCAAATGGAAAAGTTAACGCTGTTTGATTTAATGAAAAGCTATTGGAAATAAAGTTTAGAATATAACGTGTGGCCAGCAAAGCAATGGATTTCATCATCTGAGTCCAGATATTAACCGTATTCTGCCAGACTCCAGGCTGGCTCTATTGTCTGATATTCCCATTCACTTACTACAGGATGAGACCATGCATCATACTAACAGCATATAATGGGTTATACACAGTTCTTATTCATATGGAATATTTGCACACAAAAACACAGAACAAAGGGGAATCATATGTGTATATATTTTCATGTTGCCAATTGCCAATTATTTTATTTTCTTTTGTCTCTTTTGTAAGCGTGTGTTATCATTGGTTAATTCCAATGCATACTGACTGATTTGGGGCAAAGACCAAATCAAAAAAATATGTGTAATTCCAATAGATGTATTTTGTGTTCACATTACTTATTCAAACCCTATCAATAGTGAATGAGAGTCCAATCACACACAGTCATGCTGAACTCAACATCATAGACAAAGCCAACCCCTCGAAACACAAACCTCTAAATCTTCATTGCACCTGAGGGGATAATTAATGAAGTATATTAATTGAATGGAAACCTTGGGAGTCATTGAGAAAACCTCTGAAAGCAGCACTTTACAGGGGGAGTGAGTTTAGCCCAGCAGTGAGTGAAGGAGAGGTAGGACAGTATGTTAAATGAGCTGAGAAGACACTGACGCTCCCATCTGCCAGCTACTGTTCCCCTACCGCCCTGTTCCCCGTAGTAGTTTATCCCAGAAAGCATCTGGGTAGTACTGTCTGTCTTAATGTGGCATGTCATTACTGCATTATCTGCACACATGATTAGGGCACAGAGAGAGGGAGAGGAGAGGAGGAGAGGAGGTGAATTCAGGAGTAGTGCTTTGCTGAATTTGTTGAACCTTTTTGGATATGCGCCCTTCTGATGTTACCATTACATTATACTAACCTCATTTATCAATATTCCACCTGACATGTATACTACACTTGACATTGAGGAATAATGCAATGAGGGTAGCTCCTCTTGTACTACATGCTGTTTAAAAAGGATTGTGAAGGTCAACCAATGCCTGCCAGGTAAGGCTGGGCGATATACCGTATTTACCAAACATAATTAGCTATACAGCCTGATAATACCAGTGAAGGTGTAGAACCAAATCAGCATGTTGTTTGTGCAACAGTATCTTCTAAATCGGGTATTCCCAAATTGGGGTACGCGCAATGCCGTCAGGGGTACACCAAATAAAAATGTGATTCACATTCTAGACATTTTCAAACAGTACATTTATATTTTCCAACGGGGCTATACAGGTTTTTTTCTCGCCTGAGTAGCCTCGTTTCACTGCCAAAAATAAAATGAAACCATCTTGTGTTCAGCGAAATAACAACACAATGTCAAATACAAGTAGCCTAGTCAAATAATTAACATCCAATCACATTACTGTCTCGCGGGAAACCTTCACTCTTGCGCAGACAGTTAGAAACGAAACATGACAATTTGAAAAATAAGCCAGAGGAGTTTTTGAGCGAGAATAAAGACAACTTTTGAGTAGTAAGACATGTACAAAAGCAACAGATACCATTAATAAGAAGGGGCTAGAAGAGTCTTATATGGTGAGCTACCGAGTGGCTAGGACAGGCAAGCCCCATACTATTGTGGAGGACTTAATTTTTCCTGCTGCCTCGGATATGGCTGGGACAATGACTTCATCAAACAACACTGTTTCACGACGCATCAGTGACATGGCAGGAGATGTCTTGAAACAATTACTGATTCGCATACAAGCCAGTGAATTATATGCGTTACAGCTGGATGAGTCAACAGACGTGCCGGGCCTGGCATAGCTCCTGGTATATGTCCGTTACGTTTATGGGGGGGGGGGGGGGGGTCAATTAAGGAAGACATCCTGTACAGATTGTGCAAAAGCCATGACAGGGAGACATAGTGGAGTGGTAACGCGTGTGCAAGAAGTTGCTCCCGACGCCACTTGGGTACACTGCAGCCTCCACCGAGAGGCTCTTGCTGCCAAGGGAATGCCTGACTGCTTGAAATACATTTTGGACACTACAGTGAAAACGGTTAACTTTGTTAAAACAAGGCCCCTGAACTCTTGTGTATTTTCTGCATTATGCAATGATATGGGCAGCACTTTTACAACATACAGAATTGCGCTGGTTATCAAGGGGCAAAGTATTGACACATTTTTTTGAATTGAGACGAGCTTAAAGTTTTCTTTACTGACCATAATTTTCACTTTTTACTTGACCGCTTGCATGATGACGAGTTTCTCATATGACTGGCCTATCTGGGTGATGTTTTTTCTCGCCTGAATGATCTGAATCTAGGATTACAGGGACTCTCCGCAACTATATTCAATGTGCGGGACAAAATTGAGGCTATGATGTAGAAGTTGGAGCAAATTTTCTGTCTGCATTAACAAGGACATGACACAGGTCTTTCCATCATTGTATGATTTTTTTGTGTGCAAATTAACTCAAGTTTACGGACAATGTTAAATGTGATGTAGCGAAACACCTCAGTGAGCTGGGTGTGCAATTATACAGGTACTTTCCCAAAACGGACGACACAAACAACTGGATTCGTTATCCCTTTCATGCTCTGCCTTCAGTCCACTTACCCGATATCTGAACAAGAGAGCCTCATCAAAATTGCAACAAGCAGTTCTGTGAAAATGTTATTTAATCAGAAGCCACTGCCAGATTTCTGGATTGGGCTGCGCTCAGAGTATCGTGCCTTGGCAAATTGCACTGTTAAGACACTGATGCCCTTTGCAACCACATACCTACGTGAGAGTGGATTCTCGGCCCTCACTAGCATGAAAACTAAATACAGGCACCGACTGTGTGTGGAAAATGATTTAAGACTGAGACTCTCTCCAATACAACCCAACATTGCAGAGTTATGTACATCCTTTGAAGCACACACTTCTCATTAACCTGTGGTGAGTTATTCACAATGCTTGATGAACAAATAAGGTTTTATATGTAAGATGGCTAAATAAAGAGCACAATAATTGATTATTATAATATTATTATTTGTGCCCTGGTCCTATAAGAGCTCTTTGTCACTTCCCATGAGCCGGGTTGTGACAAAAACTCACACTCATTCTTATGTTTAATAAATGTATTGTATAGTGTGTGTGGCAGGCTTACAATGATGGCAAAAAACAACATTTGAGAGTGCGATGGCCTTGGTGCTAAAAGGGGTATGCAGCTGGAGGTTGAATATTTGAACGGTACGGGACTATGAAAAGTTTGGGAATCACTGTTCTAAATCAAAGAGGAATACTAGAAGTATAAATATGTTAACTACATGAAGTAGCTTAGAGAAAACATTAAATGTAGCCAAAGATTATAGGGTTCCCTAGGAAACACTTATCAACACTTTGGTTCCTACCCTGTCACAATAACTCCTCCCTGGCATTTTTATTCATTGTCATGTCAAACAACACTGTATTCAAAGTGCCCAGTATTATATTCTAACTTTTGAATTAGAATAATCATACTATTTCCATGATTCCATCAGTTCACCCATGTGTTTTGCTCTAAATCGCAACTCAAATCACAAATTGCAACATTTGGTTAAAAATAAGGCAGAGGTTGTTTGCCCAAATCGTGCAACCCTACGTTGTGCAGGAAATTATGAAAATGATTATCAGTTGAAGTTGAATTGAACAGTGTTAAACAATCAGAATGGAGAAAGACTAATTAAAATCACTTAGAATGTATGTGTTGCTACTCTAGGGCCACACTACTCATACAGCAAGTTTAGAGATTTTATTATTCAAAAACATCAAATACCATGAAATACTGTCATACCGTCCTTTTTTTTGTATTCCGTGATATGATATTTTGGCCATATTGCCCAGCCCTACTGTCAAGGGTCTCAGTTTCACATCAATCTATTTGGCTCTCATTAAGAGAACCCCATTCAGCTGACTGGATATAATCACATCAAGAGCTTCACTGACTGGGAGGTTGTTGCAGCTTTGGGTGATGTCATACAGAACAGATAGTTCTATTAAATAATAGGTAGAATACTAAAGGAGAACACTGTAATCAATCAAGTGTATGGGTAAAGGTACATGTTCTGTACTATGCTCTCAGAAGGAGTTCTGTAATAAGACACGCTCCAAACAACACAAACACACACACTTCTCTCTGCTGGCCAGGCTGACTGATAATTGCATTAGCTAGTGAAGGTCTAAGTGTTTTCTGCTAGGTTAATGCTAATGTTATCCAGCCATATCAGACAGCACACACTCTAATAGCTTTTATGTCTCTGACTATTCAACAGGGGGACAAACACACACACACACACACACACACACACACACACACACACACACACACACACACACACACACACACACACACACACACACACACACACACTTCATAGAAGATATGTATCTTCAGTCAGAAGCTGTTTCTTCTGAAATAACCTCAACCAAGGAACAAAAACAATTTGAAACCCCATCTGTCATCTGATTGAGACACACACACACACACACACACACACACACACACACACACACACACACACACACACACACACACACACACACACACACACACACACACACACACACACACACACACACACACAGTCTTGTACAACTAACCTTGTGGGGACTCACAATTCAGTCCCATTCAAAATCCTATTTTCTCTAACCCCTAACCCTAACCCTAAACCTAAACCTAACCTTAACCCATACTCTTACCCTAACCTTAAACCTAACCCTAGCTCCTAACCCTATCCCTTAATGTAATTCTAACCCTAACACTAATTCTAACCTTAACCTTAAACCCCCTAGAAATAGCATTTGACCTTGTGGGAACTAACAAAAGAAGAATAGTTAAACATGTCCACATCCACACACACACACACACACACACACACACACACACACACACACACACACACACACACACGCGCGCGCGCGCGCACACGCACACACACAGGAGGACAAGCCACTTTCTCTGTTAATCAGAGACAATATAATGAAGGGAATGAATCTCCAGCAAATTGTCTGTCTACTCTGCTCCTCACTGGTTACAAATATAGCTATTATACCCTCCATTTGACAGTTAACTCATACTGGAGTGTCTCCGGCTCTTGACACACAAGAGCACCGAAGAGTGGCACATTGGCAAACAGTTCAATACGCCATGCTGCCTCCATCTTGATTTTGATTGCTGATTCTAACGATTGGTCCGGGTCTGTGTCTCTGGTTGTGCCTCAAATGGCACCCTTAGGGACCCTGGTCAAGAGTAGTGCACTACATAGTGCACAGGGGGCCATTTGGGACGTAGCCTCTGCCTCCACATAGTCAGTTTGTTTTCCTTTCAGCTGCAAGGTCAATAGAGCTCCTCCTATACTCTGCCTGTCCTCCCACTAGGGAGAGACTGGTTCTGGTTCCTCTCTCTCTTCCTCTCCATCTGTCCTCCCACCATAGAGAGCATTATGGCTAACGCTAGCTGCTGGCCCTTTGGGTAACATACATATGTCTGTCTCTGTCTCTGTCTATTTCGTTATGTCTGTCTCTAACTCTACCTTCTAGTCCAGTTTGGACAGAGGAAACATTTATCACAATGTCAGTGTCAGAGGACATTCATCTACAAACAAATGCCTCTCTCAAGACTTCAAAGGTCAAATTATTTTACAAAGGCTACATGGTGACACAGTGAGGACAAATGTCCTGGCCTGTCGTACACCTGGGACTCTGTCTGCATCGCAAATTACAACCTATTCCCTATATAGTGCACTTTTTTTAACTAGGGCCCATAGGGCTCTGGTCAAAAGTAGTGCACTATATGGGGAATAGGGTGCCATTTGGGACAAAACATATGTTTACAGATTAAGAGGTGGAAGCAGGTTTTTTCCCCTGACACCCCTCTCTGGGAACAATCCTCTATTATTAATACATGCATTTCAATGAGGCAGGCGGTCGGTCGTCAACAGGATAAATACATTACTTATGGAAATCCTTAGTGACAATATTAGGTATGGAGTGTTACATAACCCACGATGCCTGAACTCCCCCCCCCCTTCTCATAGGACTCCTCCACACAACACCCCCCTTTCACACCATCCCTCCCATCCTCCATAGCCCCATTCACTCCATCACTCTCCCTACCTTCTCCTTATCCTCAACACACCTCTACACAGAGCCACAGGAAAACATTGCTACTCTAACCGTGTGTGTTCCTCCTCAACGGTGGAGTTCATTGAAGTAATTTAAGCAAGCCTACAGGACACTGCTCCTATCTAACCATGTGTGTTACTCCTCAACGGTGTAGTTCATTGAAGTAATTTAAGCAAGCCTACAGGACACTGCTCCTATCTAACCATGTGTGTTACTCCTCAACGGTGTAGTTCATTGAAGTAATTTAAGCAAGCCTACAGGACACTGCTCCTATCTAACCGTGTGTGTGGGCATCACTCCTCAGCAGTGTCACTGTAGAAACTGTAGGATTCTATGACATATTAGTGATGCTCAGGACAGTGTTGTTTACTGTAGTAATATAGTCATGATAATGAGCAGCAGTCTTACCTTCACATTGTCTGGATGCAGTCCTCCTGGGTGCCTGTCCATGTACTGGCATAGGTCTGTGTGCTGTCAGGGAGAAAGAGAGGACCGTTAGATTACAATATGTCTAAATAAAGACACTTAAAAATCATAAAAACAGATCACAATACAATGCTTTGCAATTAACCAAAAATAAGTCAATATGATAAATGTTCAGTTTTTTATGGTATTCATTTGAACTGTAAAAGCAGCAGAGAGAGGTTCTTGGCAGTGAGAAAATTGGCTTTTTGTTTATTGTGTTGCTAGTTTTGAATGTACCTTGGTTGGAATGTGAGCTTGGTTTGAGGATGGAAAAATCAGCTAATGGAAAAAAGTCATAGCTTTCCCCTTGCTATTCAAAGCAACTCTGACCTAGTGTCATCCGTCCATGATAAAATATCAGTAAGGCGCCAGGCTGGAGACACAAACTCAATTGAATTGCAGCAGACGTCACTCGCAACATTTATTTTTTCACAGTCTGTCTCCCCTGTCTGCGGATGAATGATATCCGGTCTATATCAACAGAATGATCCACAGAGGGAACCTTTGGTACAAAGCCCTTAATGTGATTGTGTGGAGGGATGAGATAGGGTGTGACACTGTCTGTATGTCTTTAGGTGCTGTATGTAAGTAGAGTCGTCTGTCTGTCCGATCGCGGGAGAAAAGACGAATTACCCTGATCTGCACTTCACTGATTTATTTTGCCAGCAGACCTGGGGCACACACACACACACACCACAGCTCGTGGGGCTGGGTGATATTTGCGTACCCCCGCAGCTCCTTGCACCGTCAGATATAAATGTGTTCCCTTTCATGAATAATTCAACCAGACGCTCAAACAAGCTTCAGCCATGCCTGTCCACCTTACTCAAAACCTGCTCTCCCTCTCTCTCTCCCTCTATCTCTCTCTCTGTCTTTCCCTCTCTCCATATCTTTCTCACCCCCACTTTCTCTCCATTTATTCTCTCTCCCTCTCTCTACCTCTCTCTCTCTCGGTCCCGCTCGCTCCCTGTCAATTGTCATTACCTGCTAGATGAGAAAAATGAATTGATTTGGCTTGGTGTGGAGCATTCTGTATTTGAAAGAGTCTGGAATTACAGGTCTGAACAAAGCAGAATAGAACAGCATGAAACTGGCTGCGCTGCAAATAAAAAACTGTCTCCACACCAACGACAACACACAGATCCACAGTGTTGCATTACCCATTTCTGTCAAATATATGCTATTCACGCTGTCTGTTCAACATTCACAGTAAGAGAAGGGTGTTCTGTCATAATAAAGGCTATGGAGACAGATCCTTGTCAACCGTGTCCACTTACAGACAGCATCTACTTGATGAATATATATACTTGGAATTGGTTAGCTCTTATATTTGCACATGGAGCAGAGAAACAGCACTGAAAGACCTCCACAACCCCTCTATCCAAACTGACCTCTGTTCTCCAGGTAATCAAAATGTACACTTTAAGGCCAGAGAGCATCTTCATTAGAATCCCTACAACCAGCTACAGACTGCCCAGTGCCTGGTTCTGTCATCTCTCAGAGGATCTGGTCAGAATGTATTACCAGGAGCAGATGTTCCCAATGACCCTGCTGAACCATGCTGTACATACAGTACGGTATCAGAGCTGGCTCTTGATCTGATGCACCAGGCCACATAGCACACAGCACGGATGAAAACGAACATGGAGCGGGACTATTTAGAAGGTTATTCTGAGAGACGGCTCAGTCTTGTTTTGCATGTCAACATCAAAGAGGTTGAGCAATTTAGATACAGTATATGGTCTATTGGAGTAATGCTGAGCAGAGACTTTTTCTACTCCTAGAGGCTGGAGGAGATTGGTATTCTGGCTGGTTTGAACTTATCAGTGGATGTTATCCATATGCATATATGTCAGCAGTAACAACAGGCCCCACTACTCCACAGGAGAGAGAGGGAACTCCTGCTGCTATTGCTGTCCACAGCATGTGTGTACGTGTGTGTGTGTGTGTGTGTGTGTGTGTGTGTGTGTGTGTGTGTGTGTGTGTGTGTGTGTGTGTGTGTGTGTGTGTGTGTGTGTGTGTGTGTGTGTGTATCTGCGTGTACATGTGCAAGTGTCTGCGTACGTGTGTGTGTGTATGCACATGTGTGGGTGTGTGTGCGTGCATACATGTGTGCTATGGAAACCTACAGAAACAGCAACCCTCAATTAAAATGTTCCCCCATGATGCCAGGGCTGGGTTCAAAGCTGGGCATGAGGCTGCCATGCCACTCGTGGTTAGGCCACCATTCTATGGCTCTCAGATCACTGTTTCTGTTCAAAGCCTGGAGGAAAATATCCCAGGCTTGGGTTCTGTTTTTAACAGGCAAGACTAAACATTACTAAACGTTCAACCATCTTATAAACAAACAAAGAATATGTGTGTAAAACTAGCCAGAGCTCATGTCTCTTCGAACTGGGATTAAATAAATCAATGTCAATAACTGAAGAGTGAGAGGTCAAATGAATCAAACCATAAAACAAGTCTATTCTATTTCTACAATGAAACTGTGGCTTTTTGAATTTCATCTTAAAATACATTTTACACAAATCAAATATCTTGATCCTCTACTGCTGACTCACATATCCAGTTGGCACTGTAACACTCACCACATACTCATAAATCTGTACTGAGCTAGCCCTGTAACCTGATGTACTACAGTACCCATGATGCTCTGTGTAACATATCCAGATGGCTCTCTGACACTCACCACATACTCAAAGACCTGTACTGAGCCTGCCCTGTAACATGATGTACTACAGTACCCATGATACTCTGTGCAACATATCCAGATGGCTCTCTGACACTCACCACATACTCAAAGACCAGCGTCAGGGTTTCCTTGGTGTGGATGATGTCATGGAGCAGCACGATGTTGGAGTGCTTCAGACCTTTCAGAAGAGATGCTAGGAAAACACAGGATACAGTATTATTATCATGATGAAGCAGTTACATAAAAAAACTACCATCAGTATTACCATTTATTTACAATATGATAAAGAAAATAATAGAATAGAATATAGCCTAACATAATATAATAGCATATAGCCTAATAGAATAGAATAGAATATAGGCTATTATAATAGAATAGAATATAGCCTAATACAATAGAATAGAATATAGCCTAACATAATATAATAGAATATAGCCTAACATAACATAATAGAATAGAACATAGCCTAATATAATATAATAGAATATAGCCTAATAGAATAGAATAGAATATAGGCGAATATAATAGAATAGAATATAGCCTAACATAACATAATAGAATAGAACATAGCCTAATATAATATAATAGAATATAGCCTAATAGAATAGAATAGAATATAGGCGAATATAATAGAATAGAATATAGCCTAATAGAATAGAATATAGCCTAATATAATAGAATAGAATATAGCCTAATATAATATAATAGCATATAGCCTAATATAATAGAATAGAATATAGCCTAACATAATAAAATAGAATATAGCCTAGCATAATAGAATAGAATATAGCATAACATAATAAAATAGAATATAGCCTAATAGAATATAGCCTAGCATAATAGAATAGAATATAGCCTAATAAAACAGAATAGAATATAGCCTAATAGAATACAAAATAATATAGCACAATATAATAGAATATAGCCTAATAGAATAGAATATAGCCTAATAGAATAGAATATAGCCTAACATAATAGAATATAGCCTAATATAATAGAATAGAGCCCAATAGAATAAAATAGAATATAGGCTAATAGAATATAAAAGAATATAGCCTAATATAATATAATACAGCCTAATAGAATAGAATAGAATATAGCCTAATACAATAGAATAGAATATAGCCTAATATAATAGAATATAGCCTAGCATAATAGACTAGAATATAGCCTAATATAATAGAATATAGCCTAATAGAATAGAATAGAATATAGCCTAGCATAATAGAATAGAATATAACCTAATATAATATAATAGAATATAGCCTAATATAATAGAATAGAATATAGCCTAATATAATAGAATATAGCCTAATATAATAGAATATAGCCTAGCATAATAGAATATAGCCTAATAGAATATAATAGAATGTAGCCTAGCATAATAGAATATAACCTAATATAAAATAATAGAATATAGCCTAATATAATAGAATAGAATATAGCCTAATATAATAGAATATAGCCTAATATAATGTTCGTAGTTCCACATATTTTATTTACCGTGAAACAAAATGCAAACACTAAATACTTGAATACACAAAACAACAAACCGTGACGCAGAGAGAAAACACACTACTCAACAATTAATCACCCACAAAAACAGGTGGGATAACATCAACTTAAATATGACCTCCAATTAGAGACAACGACAACCGGCTGCCTCTAATTGGAGATAATTCCAAACAAAACCAACATAGAAATACCAAACTAGAAACTGAACATAGAAATACAAAACATAGACAAACACCCCCTGTCACGCCCTGACCTAC
The DNA here is from genome assembly GCF_901001165.1 of Salmo trutta. Lineage (NCBI taxonomy): Eukaryota > Metazoa > Chordata > Actinopteri > Salmoniformes > Salmonidae > Salmo > Salmo trutta. The sequence goes on along the minus strand of NC_042993.1, from coordinate 15,397,118 downwards.
TCTACCATAGAAAATAACAACTTACTATGGTCAGGACGTGACAACAGCCTAACATAATAGAATAGAATACAGCCTAATATAATAGAATACAGCCTAATATAATAGAATATCGCCTAATATAATAGAATAGAATATAGCCTAATATAATATAATAGAATATAGACTAACATAATAGAATAGAATATAGCCTATTATAATATTATAGAATACAGCCTAAAATAATATAATAGAATATAACCTAATATAATATAATAGAATATAGCCTAATATAATAGAATATAGTATAGCCTAATATAATAGAATAGAACATAGCCTAACATAATAGAATAGAATATAGCCTAACATAATAGAATATAGCCTAGCATAATAGAATATAGCATAATATAATAGAATAGAATATCGCCTAATAAAATAGAATATAGCCTAATAGAATATAATAGAATATAGCCTAGCATAATAGAATAGAATATAACCTAATATAATAGAATAGAATATAGCCTAACATAATAAAATAGAATATAGCCAAGCATAATAGAATAGAATATAGCCTAATAAAATAGAATAGAATATAGCCTAATAGAATAGAATATAGCCTAATAGAATATAATATAGCCTAACATAATAGAATAGAATATAGCCTAATATAATATAATAGAATATAGCCTAATAGAATAGAATAGAATATAGCACAATATAATAGAATATAGCCTAATAGAATAGAATATAGCCTAATAGAATATAATATAGCCTAACATAATAGAATAGAATATAGCCTAATATAATATAATAGAATATAGCCTAACATAATATAATATAATAGAATATAGCCTAATATAATAGAATAGAATACAGCCTAATATAATATAATAGAATATAGCTAATATAATAGAATAGAATATAGCCTAATATAATAGAATAGAATATAGCCTAATATAATAGAATAGAATATAGCCTAATATAATAGAATAGAATATAGCCTAATATAATAGAATAGAATATAGCCTAATATAATAGAATAGAATATAGCCTAATATAATAGAATAGAATATAGCCTAATATAATAGAATAGTGGATGGTAATAGAAAGAATAGAATAGAACAGAAAGGATTCAAAAATAATAGAATGGAATAGAAAATAAAATACAATTACAGAACAGTTACTAGCAAAAACACTTAAATTACATATATGGCAATCATAGATCTCACTGCTTTAAAATAGAGTCAATGTAGTTATGGTGAAATAGTTATATACAGTGAGGGAAAAAAGTATTTGATCCCCTGCTGATTTTGTACATTTGCCCACTGACAAAGAAATTATCAGTCTATAATTTTAATGGTAGGTTTATTTGAACAGTGAGAGACAGAATAACAACAAAAAATCCATAAAAATGCATGTCAAAAATGTTATAAATTGATTTGCATTTTAATGAGGGAAATAAGTATTTGACCCCCTCTCAATCAGAAAGATTTCTGGCTCCCAGGTGTCTTTTATACAGGTAACGAGCTGAGATTAGGAGCACACTCTTAAAGGGAGTGCTCCTAATCTCATCTTGTTACCTGTATAAAAGACACCTGTCCACAGAAGCAATCAATCAGATTCCAAACTCTCCACCATGGCTAAGACCAAAGAGCTCTCCAAAGAGGTCAGGGACAAGATTGTAGACCTACACAAGGCTGGAATGGGCTACAAGACCATCGCCAAGCAGCTTGGAAGGTGACAACAGTTGGTGCGATTATTCGCAAATGGAAGAAACACAAAAGAACTGTCAATCTCCCTCGGCCTGGGGCTCCATGCAAGATCTCACCCGTGGAGTTGCAATGATCATGAGAACGGTGAGGAATCAGCCCAGAACTACACGGGAGGATCTTGTCAATGATCTCAAGGCAGCTGGGACCATAGTCACCAAGAAAACAATTGGTAACACACTACGCCATGAAGGACTGAAATCCTGCAGCGCCCGCAAGGTCCCCCTGCTCAAGAAAGCACATATACATGCGCATCTGAAGTTTGGGTGTGTGAAAGTGTTGTGGTCAGATGAGACCAAAATGGAGCTCTTTGGCATGAACTCAAATCGCCGTGTTTGGAGGAGGAGGAATGCTGCCTATGACCCCAAGAACATCATCCCCACCGTCAAAAATGGAGGTGGAAACATTATGCTTTGGGGGTGTTTTTCTGCTAAGGGGACAGGACAACTTCACCGCATCAAAGGGACGATAGACGGGGCCATGTACCGTCAAATCTTGGGTGAGAACCTCCTTCCCTCAGCCAGGGCAGTGAAAATGGGTTGTGGATGGGTATTCCAGCATGACAATGACCCAAAACACATGGCCAAGGCAACAAAGGAGTGGCTCAAGAAGAAGCACATTAAGGTCTTGGAGTGGCCTAGCCAGACTCCAGACCTTAACCCCATAGAAAATCTGTGGAGGGAGCTGAAGGTTTGAGTTGCCAAACGTCAGCCTCGAAACCTTAATGACTTGGAGAAGATCTGCAAAGAGGAGTGGAACAAAATCCCTCCTGAGATGTGTGCAAACCTGGTGGCCAACTACAAGAAACGTCTGACCTCTGTGATCGCCAACAAAATTTTTTCCACCAAGTACTAAGTCATGTTTTGCAGAGGGGTCAAATACTTATTTCCCTCATTAAAATGCAAATCAATTTATAACATTTTTGACATGCGTTTTTCTGGATTTTTTGTTGTTGTTATTCTGTCTCTCACTGTTCAAATAAACCTACCACTAAAATGATAGACTGATCATTTCTTTGTCAGTGGGCAAATGTACAAAATCAGCAGGGGATCAAATACTTTTTTCCCTCACTGTAACTGGTTTCAGTTTGCCACCAACTTTTTCAGAGTAGAAACTTTAAGAGAGAGAGTAAAGAGAGAGAGAGAGTAAAGAGAGAGAGAGAGAGAGAGAGAGAGAGAGAGAGAGAGAGAGAGAGAGAGAGAGAGAGAGAGAAAGAGTAAAGAGACAGAAAGCCAAAGCCTTGGGGAGGGACCATCACTCCCATTATTTGGGATGCAAAGCTCTGTGTCTATTGTGTCAGCTTGCGGGCCGGGCGTGAACAGAGCAATTAGTGGCAATAGTCAGCGTCGCTCTAAACCCTCGCTGGAGGAGCCGCGCTGCGCTGTTTCAACTGGTGACTACGGAGGGAGAGAACACTTCACACAACGCCTTTTCATGTGTTTGAAAGATGTGATCTGAGGCACTTCGGCTCCACCTCTCCCTCCACCCATTACTGAGGAGACACAATCACCACGGCTGAGCCAAACAAACAGTTGTCAGAAATCTTATCTCGTTAAGAGCCAAACAACACAGGGAATGGTTTCATTTAGAACAGAGAGCGGGAGCGGCATATTAAGTGTGTTTTTATTATGAGAAACCTAAATGGGATTTTCAGACTGTTGCGAATGTGATTAATTTAGCAAACAGCAATTCTGTTTCAAGGGCACAGCGAGAGAAAACCAACGGCATCCTGATTTGCAGAGCACACAGCACAGAGCCATTGTGCATTAACACCTAAAGCACTGAAACCCCTAAAGATCAAAGGCAATGCTCCTCTCACGCATATCTGTCCTAGTGGTATAGACACGAGCTACCTCAAATGCTGCTGCACCAATTTAGGTAAAGATCTATATGGTCTATACAACAGTCCCTCCCTCCCTTCCTCCTGACACACAGAGACTGACTGTGTTGGTAATGTTATTGTGTGTGCCCATGCACACACACACGCACGCCTAGATACATGCACGGATGCGCACATGCATGCACTCATGCACTCATACACAAACACACACCTGGGTCCTCTCTCAGGGGTGCAGGTATTGCTTTCAACACCGCCCTGTAATTCTGTCCACGTTTCCACTCTGGAAGCATCTCGGCTCAGTAATCGCTGAATTAGTTAAATTTCAAAGTGCTTTTCTGATCTGCTCACCGGGGGAGAGAGGGATGGGGGAGGAAGGGAGGGAGGCTGGGGTGGGGATGAGGAGGAGGGAAGAGGGGCTGGTGCATAGCTCTCAGCTCAGTTCATCAGCCCAGGATCCCACAGATCAAACAGCCAAAATCGTTTTCTCATCTAAATAAAGGAAGGCTCCAGACCAGCTAGGCCCGGCTCTGCCTATGGAGGTGAGTCTGCCACATATTTCTCACACCCACCCTCACACCAAAGACTGCTAGCCGGCCTTCACACAACTTGACCTGCTGTGACACACGGCCAGGGACCAGGAGAAAGCACCCCATGGCAAGAACATCCCTCTGAAGTGATTTAGCCCAGTGCCATGACGGAACGCTATGCAGACGAATAAGGTAGACATGGCCCATGGGATGGGTTTTTGGTTTTCATAAGGCTGAAACTCAGCCAGATCCTTATCTAACTAACACCAGAGGCAGTTTTATAATTTGGCTGTGCTGGTAAAGGCTTCAGATTTGGCTTTTCTAGATGATACAATTTTTGTTAGAGACGTCTCTCTGACAACCCTCTGACCATTACACAAACAGAAGTCCACTTAACCCAAGTACCTAGAATAACAACACTTAACGTTATCTTCAAACTCTTAAAGTCCAATTAAAGTGAACTCTACAGTATTTAGACTTTACAGGAGCCTAATCCTAATGTAACCCTTCTAGGTGTGACAGAGACCAACCTTCTCTGATGGCGGTGAACGGTGTCCCCTCCTCCTCCTGCAGACGAATCACTTTCAGGGCTACCAGCTTGCCGTTCACCCTGGCAACAAGAAGATAAGGCACCCCAACACGTTACACTTCATCCCATGAAAAAAGGACTCAATAATGAGGCAGGCAGTGAATGGAGAGAATGGTAGATTTCTGTAAGTCAATGAAATGCAATTTAGGAGCACTGGACTGAGACTTAGTAGAAGACCAGAAGATTAAATAAAATGAACCTCACCAATCAAATCCATTGTAGTGAAGAAAAACACATACAAAGTAATTTCATTACAGTGAGAAATTACCTCAATACATTTCAATCCATTTATGGCTATGACATTTTCATTTGCTACATTTTAATTGTCAGAACTTGGAAATTTTACCGCTCTGCACAAACAGGAAAAAAGGAAAATAACAAAATAATAACCTTAAACAATCGTTAAACAATTCCATTCCAAAGTGATTTAATAAAACAAATTGTATTTCATGGTTGGGAAGTGCAGATCTTTTATTAGTGTAATATGGAAAATAAATGAATATGGAATATGGACAGTAATTGTTATTACCCTTAACCACTTTACTGCTTCATAATTACAAGTAGTTATGTGCATTTCAATTGGTCATATACAGTTATGTAGGAAATGCAGAAAATGCAGTGCAGTCAAAAACATGATTTTCCTGTGTTATATATATATATATTTTTTTTCTTTTTTCCCCACACTTTAAGGTTGGAATAATACTGTGAAATTGTGAAAATTATTATAATGCCCTTTCAGTGTAAGAGCTGTTTGAAAAGACCACCAGAAATGTCAGTCTATTTTGGTGGGATGGAGTTTTGGCCTGCCTGGTGACATCATCAAATGGTAAATTAGTTAATAAACCAATAAGAAAGAGAGTTCCAAACATTTCCCTTTCCCACTCAGACCACTCCCAGACAGTTCTAGCAAAATTCTTGCTTGAGAAATGGCACTTTGCTAAGAAGCATTTTTTAAAACCATTTTAACTGAAAACAATCACACTAAGGTATTTAATTGTTACCCATAAAGTATTTGATATTGAGATAAAAACAGCTGCATTGGACCTTTATATTAATATTGTTTAGGCACTCACTTGCTTTTCCCTTTGTATACTGTAGCGTATGAGCCTTCTCCCAGTTTCTCAAGCTTCTCATAGGAATCAGCCTTCCCAAACTTGGGGCTTGTGGGCTGAAACAGAGAGAGAGAACATAATTCAGGAAAAGAGACACCGATTACAGTAGAGAGGACTCAGTTTGGGTGTATTAACCTCTCTCACCAGTGAGAGAGCAGCCATAGGGACAGTCTTATATCTGTGTAGATTATGGAAGAGCCACAGCACTTGGGAGCTTGGTTGCTGTAACGGCATTGTTACCAAACAATAATGTTAACCCTAAGAAAGCTACTATACGTGCTATTTCACAAGGAGGGACATGGTACAGTAGATGTGGTTTGGGTCAAGAGGCCTAACACCAGATCCATTCTAACACCAGACACTTGTGACCCTGCTGGCACACAGCCTGTAGAAAAATGGCACGGACTGTTTCACTGGTTTCTACTCTGGATGATGGAAAGCTTCCAGTCATCCAGGAAATGGGTTGTGTAGGATTTCACACACAGAGACTGTAATAAAGGTCTGGAGGAAATTTCACTGCTGCAGCTAGCAGGACCAAACACACCGAAAGAAAAAAAATAGTAGTATGTGCTTCGTTTATCTCAGAAGATCTCAGAGTATAGTGCTTTGTTTATCTCAGAAGATCTCAGAGTATAGTGCTTTGTTTATCTCAGAAGATCTCAGAGTATAGTGCTTTGTTTATCTCAGAAGATCTCAGAGTATAGTGCTTTGTTTATCTCAGAAGATCTCAGAGTATAGTGCTTTGTTTATCTCAGAAGATCTCAGAGTATAGTGCTTTGTTTATCTCAGAAGATCTCAGAGTATAGTGCTTTGTTTATCTCAGAAGATCTCAGAGTATAGTGCTTTGTTTATCTCAGAAGATCTCAGAGTATAGTGCTTTGTTTATCTCAGAAGATCTCAGAGTATAGTGCTTTGTTTATCTCAGAAGATCTCAGAGTATAGTGCTTTGTTTATCTCAGAAGATCTCAGAGTATAGTGCTTTGTTTATCTCAGAAGATCTCAGAGTATAGTGCTTTGTTTATCTCAGAAGATCTCAGAGTATAGTGCTTTGTTTATCTCAGAAGATCTCAGAGTATAGTGCTTTGTTTATCTCAGAAGATCTCAGAGTATAGTGCTTTGTTTATCTCAGAAGATCTCAGAGTATAGTGCTTTGTTTATCTCAGAAGATCTCAGAGTATAGTGCTTTTAAGCCACTTCAGACCCCTATTCCACTTCTCTAACTCATTTTCATATTTCTAGAGTTCATTGGTAAGATAACTGTACAGAAGGTGTATGCTATTCAGGTACAACCATTTTATTAAATGAGTTTTGGCTGCATGGTATTGACAATCAACTGTTGAATGAAAATAGGACGGGTCCTATCAAAGTTTGAATGAAGATAGTACCTGTTCTATCATTGGAAAACAGATTCAGGTAGGTCCTATAGAGGTGGAACAAATCCTGACCGTGTCATGTTTCTCTCTAAGCATTCCATGGGGATCATGATGGATCATGGAGGATCATGGGACGGTGACAGAGGTGACACCAGTCAGATGAATTAAGGCCACCGAAGGCAGACCTGGCTCTCAAGAGAAGACAGGCTATGTGCACGCTGTCCACAAAATGAGGTGCACTTCCTAACCTTCTGCCAAATGTATGACCATATTAGAGACACATATTTCAGACACAGACCCACAAAGAATTTGAAAACAAATACAATTTTGATAAACTCTCATATCAATTGGGTTTAATACCTGGCCAGGGTAACAGGAGAACAGAGGACACAACCAGCTACTGGATCGGATTCATAATAGTGGGTCATGTTTACGGCCTGTTCAATTTGATGCACTATTACTAATGTTACAGACACACTTTTCAATGATTTAGATACGGGGACAGTAAAGGAAATAGAAGAGAGAGAGAGGGAGAGACAGACAGAGAGAGAGAGAGAGAGAAAGAGAGAGAGAGAGAGAGAGAGAGAGTGAGAGACTGAGAATTAACACTCATGCATTCGTCTTGAACTCTTCACAGAAATGGAGTGAGAAAAACCCATTACCCATAACACACTGCACCTGACATTTCAGCTTCCTCCAAAATCTCTCTCTATCTCAGACAATCAGGCCCAAAATGAACTCAACTAGAAAGTCTCAACCTCCATCAGCAACTCTTCTCTGGAGGAAAGTGTGTGTGTGTGTGTGTGTGTGTGTGTGTGTGTGTGTGTGTGTGTGTGTGTGCGCGCGAGTGAGTGAGTGTGTGTGTGTGTGTGTGTGTGCATCTGTGCTTGCATCTGTGCATGTGTCTGTGTGTCATCAAGACTCTAGACTTTCTCTTACATTCCATTATTTTCTTTAAGAATAACTGAAAAGAACAATGACTGACAGCAATGTAACCTGTTGTGGACCTGTCTGTCCTTTCAGTGATATAGCATTTCAGCCCTGGTGGCAGACAGACATAAAATATATCTGCTATCTCTTACTGTTGTCATACTTTAAATACAGGGGCTTCTAGAGGTTAACGTCTGGCTGCTGTAATGTCTCTGTTTTATCATTTAAAGAGCGAGTGGACCAGGTGAGAGCTCAGGGAAAGCTCCAACACATTCCAGACAATCCCTGGGGAACAACTCAGTTCTCCCGTCATCACTGTCTCTCTCTGGGCAGTGTGGGCACACACGCTCACACGCTCACACACACATGTACGCGCACATGCGCACATACACACACACACATGCAAACACGCACTCACATCTTTTAGCAGTGTCTTTGTCCCTCTGGTTGCTATCTAGTCATCTCCTGCTGCCACACTAATAAATCCATGCAGCATTTCTGAGGGTTTAATAAACAAAGAAATTCCCCTGGGAGATGACAGGAAGTGAAACAGTATCTGTGAAACCCAGCTGGACTGGGTTTGCAGGCAGCTCACACATCTCAACCTATTACAGGCCAAATACAGGGCTGTTAAAGGCCCCTGTAGGGTCTGGTAGGACCAACAACGGGATATGCTGCAACATAGAATCTGCTGCAATGTAGAATCTGCTGCAACATGGAATCTGCTGCAATGTAGAATCTGCTGCAACATGGAATCTGCTGCAACGTAGAATCTGCTACAACATGGAATCTGCTGCAACATGGAATCTGCTGCAACGTAGAATCTGCTGCAACATGGAATCTGCTGCAACGTAGAATCTGCTGCAACACAGAATCTGCTGCAACACAAACACACTCAGCTAGTGTCTGTTATATAGTAAAGGGAGTAGGTCCTGATCCAGGACCAGATATATCCACAAAGATACCTCCAACAAACACAGGAGTACTAAGGGTAGTTTATTCAGCCAACAGCCTGGTGAGCCAACACAAACACATACTCAGGGCCAGTCAATGTGTGAAGCGGCTCTCCAGTGGATTGTTGGCCTGATGGTTTAGCTGTACACAGGTTGATTATTAGAGAAATGGAGGTCAGGGTTAAGGGTGAGACACATCACTAGCCTGATTGGCTGAGAGCCTACTACCTGGCTGGATACCCCCACTTCATTTCCCCAACAGTTAACAAGGAATTGGAGGTCTCTGGGTAAAGGGGTAAGGTGGGGGTCCTGGGGGGCTACAGTTCAGCTTGCCTCTCTCTCAATTCAATGTATCTCTCTCTCCCCCTCTCTCTGTCTCCTCCTCCAGGCTAAGTGCCCCTTGTACTGTACATCTCATTCATTTTTCATGTCTATGAATGTTCAACCAAATGGATTCTATCTGGGGTTCTCTCTTTCAGCCTTTTATTTTCTATCTGTTTCTAGGCTTTGACCCCTTCCCCCCCTCTCTATCTTCTCTCTATCTTCTCTCTATCCTCTCTCTGTCCTCTCTCTATCTTCTCTCTATCTTCTCTCTATCCTCTCTCTGTCCTCTCTCTATCTTCTCTCTATCTTCTCTCTATCCTCTCTCTGTCCTCTCTCTGTCCTCTCTCTGTCCTCTCTCTGTCCTCTCTCTGTCTTCTCTCTATCTTCTCTCTATCCTCTCTCTGTCCTCTCTCTGTCCTCTCTCTGTCCTCTCTCTGTCCTCTCTCTATCTTCTCTCTATCTTCTCTCTATCTTCTCTCTGTCCTCTCTCTGTCCTCTCTCTGTCCTCTCTCTGTCCTCTCTCTGTCCTCTCTCTATCTTCTCTCTATCTTCTCTCTATCTTCTCTCTGTCCTCTCTCTGTCCTCTCTCTGTCCTCTCTCTGTCCTCTCTCTATCTTCTCTCTATCTTCTCTCTATCTTCTCTCTGTCCTCTCTCTGTCCTCTCTCTGTCCTCTCTCTGTCCTCTCTCTGTCCTCTCTCTGTCCTCTCTCTATCTTCTCTCTATCTTCTCTCTATCCTCTCTCTGTCCTCTCTCTGTCCTCTGGTGGTGGATGGTACATACCTCAGGTCTCTTCCTGCCTACCCCATGCTGGTACAGTACTGTGAGCTAAAGACCCTACTGAGGTTATTTGATATTAACCATTTAATGTTCTACAACAAGAGTGCAGAGCTCTGGTCCTCAAGGGCTGCAGGGGCAGCGTACACCAGGTGTTTGTCCTTGGCTTTTAATAAGACATTCATTACAATCTGGTGAGCCAGGTGTGTGGACCCTCTGGCCAGTCAGTAGCATTAACTGGTTGATTACATGTCAGGGAGAGAGAGCTGAAACCTAACAGCAGGACTGTGGTCTGTGAGGACTGTAGCTCCGAGCTGTGCACCCATGCACTATTGGAAATACTAGAACATCACTGGAATATAAGTGGTTCAGCATTAATGTTGATAAGAGAAGTAGGCAGGGAAAGATGGCTGATGGCTACAGTCGCCTAAGCAAGAAGACCATTACATTTACATTACATTACACTTAACATCAATTTACATTGTTAGATGTGTTGTGGCCCAAACAAATCATACTGAAAAATTACTAACAAATTACAGAAATGCCGACAGGCAATCAGTCAAGAATAATATAATAGTTATTACATATTATTGTGTGTGCACAATAATAATAATTGAGCTGAACGAAAATACATTGAGGACACGATTTGAAACATGTCTAATCTACATGATTAAGCAATACAGGTCTTCTGGTAACAACATTCAATTAGCCACCAAATGGAAATGACATTCTGGTTAGCTTGTTTTCTCATTTTCAGATCATCAATCTTAACCTAATGTAGCAGGCGTAAAAGAAACGCCTGAGGGAGGTCGGATGAAAACGGAAGCATCCGTTCTGAGGCTTCACCTCTTCTCTTCTTTTCCCCTGAAAACCGGATGCTTCCGGTGACACCCACCCCGCTGAGGGTGCATCAATCTAAATCTAGTTTTAAATGCCAAAACAAAACACTAACAAATACAGAATACAATCTGAGTTTCGATTATGTTTTCTCCCATTATTGTCTGGTGTTATTGCTATAGCATTGTGTGCTGTATATTAGTGACTATACAGTACTGTATATATAGACTGCACAGTGTATTGTATACATTTAAAAACAAAAAAACAATGTCTTAAGTGAGAAGTAGGGATTGGTCTGAAATTCACATGAGCATCAAAATGCATTTTTTTCCCCGTACTGGTCCCCCGTGGGAATCGAACCCGCAACCCTGGCGTTGCAAACACCATGCTCTACCAACTGAGCTACAGGGTTATGCAGGCTTTCATGTTCAAGCCCAGTTCTACCACACCTGATTTTACTATTCAAGGTCTCGATGAACGGCTGAAGTCTTGATGAACAAAAAAGCCTGTATGACCCTGTGGTTCGTCAAACGCAATTTTAGTAACTCCTGATACAAACACCGTGACAAATGACAAACTGCTGAGAAACACCTGTAACAAAAAGTACAAAAAACTTAAGAATAAATATTTACAAATCTGACATTGGATAGGTGCTCTAAATCCTTTAGCTACAAATGTTTTTAGTAATGTTGTACACAGCTGTCCAACTCCAGTAAAAGAGCATACATTCCCACATATATAAATGGCAGTATAAATATGAAATTAGATGGGTGTACTCACAGATCTGGAACAGAACATACATAACTGCTACTGATAGTGCGTGATGTACTGTGTGAATATGAATAAGCGTAAGTCGTTTGTCAGCTAGACGTGGGCCAGCTTAAAGAATTTCTTTGCTTCTCAAATGACAGAAAGTGGCACCTGAAAAGGAGAATCGTTTACAACCTGTGCTACTTATCGCATGTAATTGTAACATAATCATGGCATGCATCTGACAGATGAGGGCAATGACGTCTTCTTCGAGAGTTTGAGAGCTGGTCTCTCCACCGTTCTCCCCTCCGTAGTAGCAAGACGCGCGCACATGTCACGACTTCCACCGAAGTCGGTCCCTCTCCTTGTTCGGGCGGCGTTCGGCCGATCCACTTTCATTTTCCATTTGTTTTGTCTATGTCTTACACACCTGGTTTCACTCACCCAATTACCTGTTTATTATTTAACACTCTGTTCCCCATGTTTGGTTGTGAGTGATTGTTTGTTGTATTGTGGTCCGTATTTGTGGGCTTGGTAATTCTCTTGTATTTTGATGACTTTGAGTAAGGTTACTTTTATCTACTCATCTCTGCTGTCCTGCGCCTGACTCTTCTGCACCAGCTACACATAGATCCTTACAGAATCACTCACCTGGGATTGAGTCAGCAGGAGCAGACGCCCTCCCAGTTGCAGTGGAGGAGCGCGTTCAGCAGCACGCAACCATGTTACAATGTCTGGGCACAGCCATGGATTGCGTGCTGCAGACGATGGATCGTTTGCAGAGAGGAGGAGGTTTTCCAGCACCAACACCAGCCCCACTACAACAGGTCCCACTGTCCACCCCTCTTCCACCTGGTCCCAGCGGGATTCGACTCGCGCTCCCGAGGGCGTATGATGGGACGGCTGCTGGATGCCAGGGGTTTCTACTACAGCTGGAGCTCTACCTGGCGACCGTCCATCCGGCTCCTTCAGGGCATGAGAGTGTGTCCGCCCTCGTCTCCTGTCTCTCAGGCAAAGCCCTGGAGTGGGCTAACGCCGTATGGAGTTAGCCCATTATGCAGAGTTCAACGGGGGAACGTCTGTTCCACCTGAGGCAGGGGACGAGGAGCGTGCAGGATTTCGCTGTGTACTTCCGGACCCTGGCCGCCACCGCGGGATGGAACGACAGGGCCCTGATCGATCACTACAGGTGCAGTCTGCGCGAGGACGTCCATCGGGAGTTGGCCTGCCGAGAAACCACAATCATATTGGAACAGCTGGTGGACATGTCCATCCGGCTGGACAACCTGCTGACTGCCCGCAGACGTCCGGATCGGGACCTGTCAGTTCCATCCCCCAGCGCCTCCGCTCCGACGCCCATGGAGCTGGGAGGTGCTGCACTTAGGGCGACCGGAGGAGGGGCCATTCCCTGCACCATCTGTGGCCGCAGAGGGCACACTGCTGGTCGGTGCTGGGGCGGTTCCTCAGGGAGTCGAGGCAGCAGGCAGGGCACTATCGTGTCACCCCAGGTGAGTTGGCACCAGGCTCACCCAAAGCCCCCTGTTGCTCAAATATATGTGTTTATTTCATTTCCTGAGTTTTCCCCGCATTCTCATCATAAGGCGCTAGTAGATTCAGGCGCAGCTGGGAATTTTATTGACCGTTCATTTGCTCATAGTTTAGGGATTCCCCTTGTTCCTGTGGATATGCCCTTCCCTGTGCACGCCCTAGATAGTTGACCATTAGGGTCAGGGCTGAGTAGGGAGGCCACCGCTCCACTTGACGTGGTTACGCAGGAGGGTCACAAGGAGAGAATCAGTCTCTTCCTTATTGATTCTCCTGCGTTTCCCGTGGCGCTGGGCCTACCCTGGTTGACCTGTCATAACCCCACTATTTCGTGGCAACAGAGGGCTTTCAAGGGATGGTCACGAGAGTGCTCAGGGAGGTGTGTGGGGGTTTCCATCGGTGCGACTACGGTGGAAAGTTCAGACCAGGTCTCCACCGTGCGCATCCCCTCAGAATATGCCGATTTGGCTCTCGCTTTCTGTAAGAAGAGGGCGACTAAATAACCACCTCATCGACGGGGGGATTGTGCGATAAATCTCCTGGTAGACCCAGGAGTCACATGTATCCTCTGTCACAGGAGGAGACGGCGGCGATGATGGAAACATGTGTCTCCGAATCCCTGAGGCAGGGATACATTCGGCCCTCCACTTCACCTGCCTCCTCGAGTTTCTTTTTTGTGAAGAAGAAGGATGGGGGTCTGCGCCCGTGTATTGACTATGGAGGGATCAATCAGATCACAGTGAGGTATAGCTACCCGCTGCCTCTCATCGCCAGTGCGATCGAGTCAATGCACGAGGCGCACTTCTTCACAAAATTGTGCTTACAACCAAGTGCTTACAACCTGGTGCATATCCGGGAGGGGGACGAGTGGAAGACGGCATTTAGTACCACCTCAGGGCACTATGACTACCTCGTCATGCCGTACGGGTTGATGAATGCTCGATCAGTCTTCCAGGCCTTTGTTGATGAGATTTTACGGGACCTGCATGGGCAGGGTGTAGTGGTGTATATCGACGACATTCTGATATACTCCGCTACACGCGCCGAGCATGTGTCCCTGGTGCGCAGGGTGCTTGGTCGACTGTTGGAGCATGACCTGTACGTCAAGGCTGAGAAATGTCTGTTCTTCCAACAGTCCGTCTCCTTCCTAGGGTAACGCATTTCCACTTCAGGGGTGGAGATGGAGAGTGACCGCATTTCAGCTGTGCGTAATTGGCCGACTCCCACCACGGTAAAGGAAGTGCAGAGGTTTCTAGGGTTTGCCAACTACTACCGGAGGTTTATCCGGGGTTTTGGTCAGGTAGCAGCTCCCATTACCTCACTGCTGAAGGGGGGACCGGTGCGGCTGCAGTGGTCGGCTGAGGCGGACAGGGCTTTTGGTCACCTGAAGGCTCTGTTTACCTCGGCTCCCGTGCTGGCTCATCCGGATCCCTCTTTGGCGTTCATAGTGGAGGTGGACGCGTCCGAGGCTGGGAAAGGAGCTGTGCTCTCTCAGCGCTCGGGCACGCCACCAAAGCTCCGCCCCTGTGCTTTCTTTTTGAAGAAGCTCAGCCCGGCGAAGCGAAACTATGATGTGGGGGAGCGGGAGCTGTTGGCTGTTGTCAAGGCTCTGAAGGTGTGGAGACATTGGCTTGAGTGGGCTTTACACCCTTTTCTCATCCGGACTGACCACCGCAATCTGGAGTATATCTGGGCAGCGAGGAGACTGAACCAGGCAAGGTGTGCCATGTTTTTTACACGTTTTGTTTTCACTCTATCCTACAGACCAGGTTCCCAGAACGCTAAGGCAGACGCACTGTCCCGGATGTATGACACAGAGGAGCGGTCCATGGATCATACTTCCATACTTCCAGCCTCTTGCCTGGTGGCACCGGTGGTGTGGGAGCTGGACCTGGACATCGAGCGGGCGTTACGCACAGAGACCGGTTGATCTATTGGGCCCACACGTCACCCTCCTCTGGTCACCCTGGCATCGGTTGGACGGTGCGTTGCCTTCGTGGGAAGTACTGGTGGTCCACCTTGGCCAAGGACGTGAGGGTTTATGTTTCCTCCTGCTCGGTGTGCGCCCAGTGCAAGACTCCAAGGCACATGCCCAGAGGGAAGTTACAACCCCTACCCGTTCCACAACGGCCGTGGTCGCACCTGTTGGTGGACTTCCTGATGTATCTTCCTCCCTCACAGGGCAACACCACGATCCTGGTCGTTGTGGATCGGTTTTCTAAGTCCTGCCGTCTCCTCCCTTTGCCCGGTCTCACTATGGCCCTACAGACTACGGGGTGCCTGAGGACATAGTTTCTGATCGGGGTCACCCATTTACGTCCAAGGTCTGGAGAGCATTCATGGAATGTCTGGGGGTCTCGGTCAGCCTCACCTCAGGTTTTCACCCCAAAAGTAACGGGCAGGTGGAGAGAGGAAACCAGGATGTGAGTAGATTTCTGCGGTCATATTGCCAGGACCGGCCGGGGGAGTGAGCGGCGTTCATCCCCTGGGCAGAGATGGCCCAAAACTCACTCCGCCACTCCTCCACTAACCTCTCTCCTTTCCAGTGCGTACTGGGGTATCAGCCGGTTCTGGCACCGTGGCATCAGAGCCAGATCGAAGCTCCTGCGCTGGACGAATGGTTTAAGCGCTCGGAGGAGACCTGGGACGCTGCCCATGGGCACCTGCAACGGGCCGTGAGACGGCAGAAGGCAAGCGCCGACCGTCACCGCAGTGAGGGGATCGGGTCTGGCTCTCGACCTGGAACCTGCCCCTTTGTCTGCCCTGCCGGAAGCTGGGTCCGCGGTTTGTGGGGCCTTTCAAAGCCCTGAGGAGACCGAACGAGGTATGCTATAGGTTACAGCTTCCCCCAGATTACCGTATTAATCCCTCGTTCCATGTGTCTCTCCTCAGGCCGGTGGTGGCTGCTCCACTCCAGGACGCTGAGGTGCGGGAGGTCCCTCCGCCCCCTCTGGACATCGAGGGGGCCCCGGCGAATGCTGTTCGAGCCATCCTGGACTCGAGGCGTCGGGCGAGGGGCGTTCAGTACCTTGTGGAGTGGGAGGGGTATGGTCCGGAGGAGAGATGCTGGGTGCCGGTGGAGGAAGCAAACCACTCCATTTCGTCTCTGCGTTATATTGGCATCGAACATGTCACCCTCCCTAGGAGAGGGGGTGACCTTGATCATTTATTGTTAAAACAAGAGGCTGCCTGGATCTTTAATTTAAAGACCCTTGCTCCCTTCGGTCTCAACGTAGACTTTGATCTGAAGCCATTCTTGTGATTATTGTGACTTTGCCATTGTAATTGTTTGTAAGCTTGTGTAGTCTAAAATGTATCTATGATCGTATGCTATCCATTTGTTCTTTTGTATGTTCTTTGTATGCCATTTTTATATTTCAGAGTTAACCAACGATATTAGGCCACATTTGGCCATGATTACAGACACCTGTGTGTCTTCTGACACTATATAAACGAGTGATCTCGCAGTGTTTGTGATGATACCCTGATGAAGACAGCTTGGCTATCGAAACGTTGGATATTACATTTTTGCATCTGAGCTCCTAGAGTGTGCGGCTCTCCCTTATTTTCAAGTTTTCTACTCCGCTAGCCAGCACCTCGCCTTAATAGGTGTGCGTTTCTTTTTCTTCTAGATTGCCGGTGGAGGACGTCTTGGACCCTTCGGTGCTGCGGGATTTCCACCGTCTCCACCCAGATCGCCCTGTGCCTCGTCCTCCGGGTCGTCCCCGAGGTCGGTCTCGGTGCGCTGCTGGTGCTGCGCGTCAAGGGGGAGGGGGTACTATCACGACTTCCGCCGAAGTCGGTCCCTCTCCTAGTTCGGGTGGCGTTCGGCGGTCGACGTCACCGGCCTTCTAGCCACCGCAGATCCACTTTCATTTTCCATTTGTTTTGCTGATGTCTTACACACCTGGTTTCACTCACCCAATTACCTGTTTATTATTTAACCCTCTGTTCCCCATGTTTGGTTGTGAGTGATTGTTTGTTGTATTGTGGTCCGTATTTGTGGGCTTGGTAATTCTCTTGTATTTTGATGACTTTGAGTAAAGTTACTTTTATTTACTCATCTCTGCTGTCCTGCGCCTGACTCCTCTGCACCAGCTACACATAGATCCTTACAGCACCAGTACTAGTACACGTCATGCTCCCTGTCCCTTGCCACTCAACGATGCCCAACAAACCCAAAGGCTATTTTAAGAAACACCTAATAAATCAAAGTAAGCCCACATCGTGCATACACCAGTGTGTGTGTGTGGGAAAGGGAGGGTGGTGTCAAAAGCTATACACGAAAGAGAACGGTCAAAATAGCCACACCGGTAGGCAAACCCAGGACCTTCAAATCCCAGCGTGGTGATGCTAAGCGTTACACTACGGACCCTCATATAGATAGAGTTGAAGTCGGAAGTTTACATACACCTTAGCCAAATACATTTAAACTCAGTTTTTCACAATTCCTGACATTTAATCCTAGTAAAAATTCTCTGTCTTATGTCAGTTAGGATCACCACTTAATTTTAAAAATGTGAAATGTCAGAATAATAGTACAGAGAATGATTTATTTCAGCTTTTATTTCTTTCATCACATTCCCAGTGGGTCAGAAGTGTACATAAACTCAATTAATATTTGGTAACATTGCCTTTAAATTGCTTAACTTGGGTCAAACATTTCAGGTAGCCTTCCACAAGCATTCCACATTAAGTTGGGCGAATTTTGGCCCATTCCTCCTGGCAGAGCTGGTGTAACTGAGTCAGGTTTGTAGGCCTCCTTGCTCGCACACGCTTTTTCAGTTCTGCCCACAAATGTTCTATAGGATTGAGATCAGGGCTTTGTGATGCCCACTCCACTTTGTTGTCCTTAAGCCATTTTGCCACAACTTTGAAAGTATGCTTGGGGGTCATTGTCTATTTGGAAGACCCATTTGCGACCAAGCTTTAACATCCTGACTGATGTCATAAGATGTTGCTTCAATATATCCACATAATATTCCTACCTCATGATGCCATCTATTTTGTGAAGTGCACCAGTCCCTCCTGCAGCAAAGCACCCCCACAACATGATGCTGCCACCCCCGTGCTTCACGGTTGGAATGGTGTTCTTCGGCTTGCAAGCCTCCCCTTTTCCTCCAAACATAACAATGGTCATTATGGCCAAACGGTTCTATTTTTGTTTCATCAGACCAGAGGACATTTCTCCAAAAAGTATGATCTTTGTGCCCATGTACAGTTGCAAACCGTAGTCTGGCTTTTTTATGGCAGTTTTGGAGAAGTGGCTTCTTCCTTGCTGAGGTTATGTCGATATAGGACTCATTTTGCTGTGGCTATAGATACCTTTGTACCTGTTTCCTCCAGCATCTTCACAAGGTCCTTTGCTGTTGTTCTGGGATTGATTTGCACTTTTCGTGTGTACGTTCATCTCTAGGAGACAGAATGCGTCTCCTTCCTGAGTGGTATGACGGCTGCGTGGTCCTATGGTGTTCATACTTGGGTACTATTGTTTGTACAGATGAACGTGGTACCTTCAGGCGTTTGGAAATTGCTCCCAAGGATGAACCAGTCTTGTGGAGGTCTACAATTGTTTTCTGAGGTTTTGGTTGATTTCTTTTGATTTTCCCATGATGTCAAGAAAATAGGCATTGAGTTTGAGGATAGGCTTTGAAATACATCCACAGGTACACCTCCGATTGACACAAATGCTGTCAATTAGGCTACCAGAAACTTCTAAAGCCAACCCATTTTCTGGAATTTTCCAAGCTGTTTAAAGGCACAGTCAACTTAGTGTATGTAAACATCTGACCACTGGAATTGTGATACAGTGAATTATAAGTTAAATAATCTGTCTGTAAACAATTGTTGGAAAAAATATTTGTGTCATGTACAAAGTAAATGTCCTAACCGACTTGCCAAAACTATAGCTTGTTAACAAGAAATTTGTGGAGTGGTTGAAAAACGGGTTTTAATGACTCCAACCTAAGTGTATGTAAACTTCCGACTTCAACTGTATGCCAACTTGACACTATATGTAAATGGTACATTTTGGTCATTCCAAAATGTTTTTGTTCATTCACTCAGTACTGATTGAACGTTTATTGCTCTTGCTTGGTTCATTTGTTTCCCATTCTGAAACAGTCAATGTGTTGAACTCAGTTAAATTTTATCACATACCTAACCAAGTTAGCAAGCACGGCATTTTATTTTGACTGGACACAGGTTGCGGAAGCAAGCATGATCCTTATGATGTTGTTTTACCTGGATGCTTAGTGTGCAACCCGCACCACTGCTACTTTTTTACTTGTGGATGGCGACTTCAGATTGAAAAGTAACTTGACACTGTGTTGATCAGTCAGCGCAAATTTGGATCATAAAGACAAGAAGAAAATAGCATTTACAGAGGAGGGCGCGTACTGAATTAATGCATAAGATAAGATAAAATTTGTATAATTAATTTCTAACAGCGACAAGTTTGTTCTGGCGTGTGCATGTATTATAAATAAGCAGCGTGGCTGTTTTCCCAAAGTTCCCAACGTTTGGTGTATCTAAGTGGCTATAACAGCAGCCAAGGACTTTTATTTATTTATTTATTTTGCTCCTTTGCACCCCATTATCTCTATTTCTACTTTGCACTTTCTTCTACTACAAATCTACCATTCCAGTGTTTTACTTGCTATATTGTATTTACTTTGCCACCATGGCCTTTTTTGCCTTTACCTCCCTTATCTCACCTCATTTGCTCACATTGTATATAGACTTATTTTTGTACTGTATTACTGACTGTATGTTTGTTTTGCTCCATGTGTAACTCTGTGTTGTTGTATGTGTCGAAATGCTTTGCTTTCTCTTGGCCAGGTCGCAATTGAACTTGTTCTCAACTTGCCTACCTGGTTAAATAAAGGTGAAATAAAATAAAATAAATACATTTGTTTGTGCTCTGATTACACGCAAGTGTTCAGCCATATGAAAAACCTTCCATAGCAAAATATAAATATAAACAAAATATAAAGACCCTGTATTTCAAAGATAATTTGAAAAATTCCAAATAACTTCACAGATCTTCATTGTAAAACGTTTAAACACGGTTTCCCATGCTTATTCAATGAACCATAAACAATTAATGAATATACATCTGTGGAACGGTCGTTAAGACATTAACAGCTTACAGGGGGCAATTAAGGTCACAGTTAAGAAAACTTAGGACACAAAAGAGGCCTTTCTACTGACTCTAAAAAACACCAAAAGAAAGATGCACAGTGTCCCTGCTCATCTCCGTGAACGTGCCTTAGGCATGCTGCAAGGAGGCATGAGGACTGCAGATGTGGCCAGGGTAATAAATTGCAATATCTGTACTGTGAGACTCCTAAGACAGCGCTACAGGGAAACAGGACGGATAGCTGATCGTCCTCACAGTGGAAGACCACGTGTAACAGCACCTGCACAGGATCGGTACATCCAAACATCACATCTGCGGGACAGGTACAGGATGGCAACAACAACTGCCCGAGTTACACCAGGAACGCACAATCCCTCCATCAGCGCTCAGACTGTCCGCAATAGGCTGAGAGAGGCTGGACTGAGGGCTTGTAGGCCTGTTGTAAGGCAGGTCTTCACCAGACATCACCGGCAACAACGTCGCCTATGGGCACAAAACCCACCATCGCAGGACCAGACAGGACTGGCAAAAAGAGCTCTTCATTGACGAGTCGCGGTTTTGTCTCACCAGGGGTGATGGCCGGATTCGCGTTTATCGTCAAAGGAATGAGCGTTACAATAAGACCTGTACTCTGGAGCGGGATCAATTTGGAGGTGGAGGGTCCGTCATGGTCTGGGGCGGTGTGTCACAGCATCATCGGACTCAGCTTGTTGTCATTGCAGGCAATCTCAACACTGTGTGTTACAGGGAAGACATTCTCATCCTTCATGTGGTACCCTTCCTAAAGGCTCATCCTGATATGACCCTCCAGCATGACAATGCCACCAGCCATACTGCTCGTTCTGTGCTTGATTTTCTGCAAGACAGGACTGTCAGTGTTCTGCCATGGCCAGCGAAGAGCCCGGATCTCAATCCCATTGAGCCCGTATGGGACCTGTTGGATCGGAGGGTAAGGGCTAGGGCCATTCCCCCCAGAAATATCTGGGAACTTGCTGGTGCCTTGGTGGAAGAGTGGGGTAACGTCTCACAGCAAGAACTGGCGAATCTGTTGCAGTCCATGAGGAGGAGATGCACTGCAGTACTTAGCTGGTGGCCACACCAGATACTGTCTACTTTTGATTTTGACCCCTCCTTTGTTCAGGGACACATTATTCCATTTCTGTTAGTCACATGTCTGTGGAACTTCTTCAGTTTATGTCTCAGATGTTGAATCTTGTTATGATCATACAAAAATGTACACATGTTAAGTTTGCTGAAAATAAACGCAGTTGACAGTGAGAGGACGTTTCTTTTTTTGCTGAGTTTACCTATGTAGCTAGCTAGCTAACTTCCTTTTGCTTCTTATCCAACTGGTGTAACCTAGCTAGCTACAGCTACAAGCATTTTCCTAGTTAGCTGCTACTGTTGCGCAGCAACCGAGTTGCACCCAGTGTTAGAACTCTGAGATTCGGCTGAAAAGATGTTAGCATTGTCAAAAATGCTCCAGAAAAGCAATAAATTGTGAATTTAATAAAAACTGTTTCACCTACAAAACGTATTCAGTCCATGTAGCCTCGTTTTATTCCGACGTCTAGAATTTGAGCTAGGTTTGGGCAAAGAATTTTCTGACGACCCTAATGCTAACGACTCCGGTATAGTGGTTCTCGGTAATGGCCGGATGGATCATGACGAGAAGCGGGAGGGTGTCAAATTGGCTTACATGTGATGGTAGGGAGATTTGAATTTAACATTGCGCTTCAACCAATGCATACTATAGTCGTACCAACCAGTATAATGTACTACAGGCCTATAGTCTGTACTGTATACTGTACAGTATACATTGTATGACCGTACTGTGTATTGTATATACTGTACAGCAGGGTTCCCCAACTGGAGGCATGCGGGCCGAATTTGGCACGTGGGTGGTTTCATTTGACACAAGTTTTCAGAGCAAAAAATCAACAACCATTTCTTTTTTAAATAAAATAAAAAAAATGTTGGACATAAAAGACTGTAAAAACACCAGGAAAACAGCTCCAAGTGATTTTTATTTAATAAATCTGTTGCCATGTATTTCCACGTTTTAGTCAAACATTATATCTGTTTGGGCTTCTTGTGGTCAATTTGCAGTCTACAAATTATTAGTCATTATGTTCCAGCCCCCCCGACCATCCGCTCAACAAGGAATCAGCCCACGGCTGAATCTAGTTGATGATCCCTGCTGTTCAGTGAGTAGACAACAAACTATGTATACTATAGACTGTGCTGTGTATTTTATATACAGTATGTAGCATACAGTGTGTAGGCTACTGTATAGACTTACAGAGCTGGGGCTGGAGTGTCGGCGCAGTTTGGGCGACTCTTTCCCAGTAGAGGAGGCCTTGGAGGAGATACAGGCATTGTTCTCTGAGTGCACCCTCTTCACCTGGCTGGCGGGTTTCTCAAAAGCGTCGAAACCACTCTGTGTCCGCTGAACCCTTACCTTCCTGTCCTCAGGGATGGTGTCCAGGGGCGTGATGACCGAGTCCTTTCCCTGGCCGCTGCGTGTGGACATCTTTGTGACGCATATCTGAGAGGAGAGAGGGACAGAGAGAGATGGAGGAGAGAAAGGAGAAAGAGGTTGAGCGAAAAATGAAAGTGAGGAAAATTATTCCATCTGCATTTTCTGCGGTTTGGGACAAAATTGTTCCCCCCACCTAGTCCCCACCTCCTCTAGATCTACCTTCATTTAATCTCTCTGTCTGTCTCCATCTCTCCCTCCCTGTGGAGTCCCAGTGCTACCTCTCTCTGTTAGAAGATTTCTATCTCCATATCCCTCTGATCACAACACAGCAACCATACTAGTCTGTTTCTGCCTCTTTCACACCCCATTGCTGCTGTGCCTACACACACTCACAGACACACACACACACACACACTCACACACACACACACACTCTCACACACACACACACTCTCACACACACTCACACTCACACTCACACACACAGACACAGACACACACACACTCTCACACACACACACACACACACACACACACACACACACACACACACACACACACACACACACACACACACACACACACACACACACACGCACTCCCTCTAAACACAATGCAACCTACCGGCTACTCCACAGCCGCCAAAGAGCAAAAAAGGACCAGGCAGCGTGTCGTGTTGTGCTACAGACTACCTTTCAGATGAAATATTTAGTACTGGACTCCCCAACGAGCTGCTATTCTAATCACTACACATATACAGTGACCAGGCTGCAGAAGAGTCACCTTGCAGCTCTCAGAGCGAAGCAGCTCTCTCACCCAGGTTAGGATTAGGGTTAGTCACGCTACACAGTTGGGCTTCTGACAGGGAACAAACAACAACAAATCAGGAGAAAATGCCAAGAAAAAAATATATTTATTTAACAGCTAGAATTCTTAATTAAAGCAATAAGAAAGAGTCCTCCCCACCCATTTTACTAAAAAGCTAAAAAGCTAAAAAGTAACTACACAGATTAATAAATAATATTTCTTGATATTTGATGGAGAAAAAGCGTTCGTCAACTGTCTGAAAAATGGATGAAAAATTACGTAATTAACAGTTTCAACATTACTACATGTCGTGTCACATTACTCAAGTGTGTCAACTTCTGTGCAGCATGAGTGGGGGGGTGGGGGAGGGGGTTGGCTGCACTGATAAACAGGCATGATCCGTGAGACACATTTGACAGAAGTACCGAAACTACAATTCTAGTACCAAGGCGTTTTTCATGTTCTAGTATCGGAAAAAGTACATACGTTTCGGTATACAGTGCAACACTAATGCACTAATGCATGCAGAGTAAATCTCGACAGTAACACAACAACATAACTCATGTCCCAAACAAAACCCTTTAACAGTGATTAATGCAAAAATAACATCAACAGCAATGTACAACACCACAAGGCTTTGGATATATCACATCACTGCTATATGCCATGGGTCCTAATATCAGACGCGTGTGTAAACGCATGCACACGCACACGCATGCACGCACGCACACACACACACACACACACACACACACACACACACACACACACACACACACACACACACACACACACACACACACACACACACACACACACACACACACACACACACACACACACAGGCATACTTACTGCATTACATCCTCTCTCTCCCAGTTCCTCCCATTCCTCAGCCACAGCTCTCCCACATCCCACTTCCTTTCCTGAACTCCCAAAAATGTCAGAGTAAGACTCTATGGGCCTTTCTGGACTCTGTGGAGAGAACAGACTGGCTGGCACACACACAGTCAGTGTCTATGGTTGTGACATGTGCAAACAAATGTTTTTGCATGCTATCATTATATCATAGCTGTAGGCAGGGCATACTGTAACTGTAGTTTACCTAGTATGACACCCTGAATTCGTCTCTGTCACCCTAACCCAGATAGGACAGTCTCACTATGATATATAAGCTGCAAGATTATTAGAGAATGTATGGTAGTGGTTTAGTTACAATACAATATGAGATAGATAGAGTATTAGAAAATGTACGGTAGTGGTTCAGTCACATTACAATATGAGCTAGATTGATTATTAGAGAATGTACAGTAGTGGTTCAGTTACATTACAATATGAGCTAGACAGATTATCAGAGAAATATGTGAGCAAAATTTCAAGATTATGTTATATAATCACCACATCCTCATCGGCAGACTCAACAGCCTTGGTTTCTCAAATGATTGCCTCGACTGGTTCACCAAGTACTTCTCCGACAGAGTTCAGTGTGTCAAATCTGAGGGCCTGTTGTCCGGGCCTCTGGCAGTCTCTATGGGGGTGCAACAGGGTTCAATTCTTGGGCCGACTCTCTTCTCTGTATATATCAATGATGTCGCTCTTGCTGCTGGTGAGTCTCTGATCCATCTCTACACAGACGACACCATTCTGTATACTTCTGGCCCATCTTTGGACACTGTGTTAACAACCCTCCAGACGAGCTTCAATGCCATACAACTCTCCTTCTGTGGCCTACAACTGCTCTTAAATACAAGTAAAACTAAATGCATGCTCTTCAACCGATCGCTGCCTGCACCTGCCCGCCCGTCCACCATCACTACTCTGGACGGTTCTGACTTAGAATACAGTATGTAGACAACTACAAATACCTAGGTGTCTGGTTAGACTGTAAGCTCTCCTTCCAGACTCACATCAAACATCTCCAATCCAAAGTTAAATCTAGAATTGGCTTCCTATTTCGCAACAAAGCATCCTTCACTCATGCTGCCAAACACACCCTCGTAAAACTGACCATCCTACCGATCCTCGACTTTGGCGATGTCATTTACAAAATAGCCTCCAACACCCTTCTCAACAAATTGGATGCAGTCTATCACAGTGCCATCCATTTTGTCACCAAAGCCCCATATACTACCCACCACTGCGACCTGTACGTTCTCGTTGGCTGGCCCTCGCTTCATACTCGTCGCCAAACCCACTGGCTCCAGGTCATCTACAAGACCCTGCTAGGTAAAGTCCCGCCTTATCTCAGCTCGCTGGTCACCATAGCTGCACCCACCCGTAGCACGCGCTCCAGCATGTATATCTCACTTGTCACCCCCAAAGCCAATTCCTCCTTTGGCCACCTCTCCTTCCGGTTCTCTGCTGCCAATGACTGGAACGAACTACAAAAATCTCTGAAACTGGAAACACTCCCTCACTAGCTTTAAGCACCAGCTGTCAGAGCAGCTCACAGATCACTGCACCTGTACACAGCCCATCTATAAATAGCCCAAACAACTACCCCCTTCCCCTACTGTATTTATTTATTTTGCTCCTTTGCACCCCAGTATTTCTACTTTGCACACTCATCTACTGTCAAATCTACCATTCCAGTGTTTTAATTGCTATATTGTATTTACTTCGCCACCATGGCCTATTTATTGCATTTACCTCCCTTATCTCACCTCATTTGCTCACATTGTACATAGACTTATTTTTCTACTGTATTATTGACTGTATGTTTGTTTTACTCCATGTGTAACTCTGTGTTGTTATATGTGTCGAACTGCTTTGCTTTATCTTGGCCAGGTCGCAGTTGTAAATGAGAACTTGTTCTCAACTTGCCTACCTAGTTAAATAAAGGTGAAAAAAAATGTTATAATACTTTTATTGCATCAAATTGTTGTTTTATGCAGCAGAATAAGGGGTTGTTAGAATGCTCATCTATGTGTTCTACTGAGGACGGGCTTCTGGAAGATTTACGATGTCTTTGGTGATACTGCATTCCAGAGCATGAGTTAATGTTTCTGTTCTATATGATACCAAGGAGAGACGACCCCAGGGCCAGACGCTGGTCTCTACACAAAGAAAACAGTCTTTACAGCAGATACTGTCTGCTGTGAATTATAAGTATTTTTCATACAAATCTTAACCTTGTGACCCATTCCA
Source organism: Salmo trutta (assembly GCF_901001165.1). NCBI lineage: Eukaryota > Metazoa > Chordata > Actinopteri > Salmoniformes > Salmonidae > Salmo > Salmo trutta. The sequence goes on along the minus strand of NC_042993.1, from coordinate 15,370,241 downwards.
CACATCTGTTGTTCGTCATGTATACTGAAAGGGGTGTATCTTGGCTATAAAAGACCTTTGTACTTTTGTCTGGGGCTCTCAACAAATCATCTGAGGGTGATTCGTCGACCAGCCATCAGTATCGTAGAGCACTCAATCGATTCACTTTATATGTGTGTGTTGTATTGACCTGCTCTCTTATTAATAAGTGAATAAAGATATAGTTTAAGTATAACTCTGACTTGTGTGATACGTTTGTCTCTCCTCATTTGATAGTAAAGAAATTAACCACCACATTTAGCGACGAGGATAGGATGGGGATGGGGATGTGAATCTTCACTTGGTGAGCGCTCCTGACGACCTGGGTAAATCATGCACGAGGGATCCCTCAAACTTGGGATCTCAGGGAGACCACACTTCGGGAACGGAGAAGATGGACCCACCCATGATCTGAGAGGGAGCGAGCAGAGTGGATACCACATCTCGAACTTTGTAAAAAAAAAAGAAGAGGTGAGTGAAACGCACAAAGTCGAGTTTTTAAGAAAAGCCTCTGTTACGTAGGCTCTGAGTGTGTATTCCTGTGTGAGGGGGGCACCTTGGAGGCGTAAACAGGGCCGAGTCAGAGGAGAATGATCTGAGAGTTAGTCGACTCAAAAACACCTATCATTGGTCGGTTGCAGGCGACCTAGTGCCATCCTGAAACTGAATTGATCACAGTGGGGATCGGTGCGTTCTGTAAAGTGTCTGTGTGACTGTCTAAGTGACCCTCAGAAGTGGTGAATTCCAATTATTTTAAATGTGCTAGCCAGGTATACCCTGGGTTTGGTCATTTAGTGTTAAATATCTAGAATCTGTGTGAACTAGATGAAAACTAGAATCTGTGTGAACTAGTTTTGGCCATTTAACGTTAAAACATCAGGAATCTGTGTGAACTAGTTAAGATGATATAGTATAAGATAGTATGGTGCACCTGTAATTGTTTTAAACCTGTATATTGAAAGATGTAAATGTATGAGTTGCATTATCCTAGGATCTAACCATGAGATAGCAATTATTTAAAAGATCCTGCAAGTTATTAAAAAATATAAATATTGTCAAAAAACATCTAATTGATTAAGTATGTTTAGGAATAGCATTGTATGACTGTGATATGAGAGTTGCGTGAATGTGGAAATGAGACTTAATCTGAAGTTAGGATAGTAACATATAGAAATATGCTTAATCAGATTATTGAAATTTGGATAATAAGGTTTGATATAACGTTATCTTGGGGTTCCGTTCCTTCACTGCCCATCATAGAATATCACAGGCTGGTATTGAGAGAGGGATGATATTTTAGAAAGCAGCGGAAGGTCTATAGTTCCTGGGAGGCTTGATTTTGCCGTGGTCTCTGGGAGGTTAGAGAACCGCCGAGGATCCCATGACGGGCTGGTCACTATCTGGGAATCAAAAGTAAATTGTTTTGGTTCCTCTGGGAGTATGTTTGGAGAGCTGCTTCATAGCTGTGGAGTCTTTGAAAATGCAAATGGAATGGTTGATGTGAGTACCTAAGAATTTCTTACGTTTCATATGGATTCTGTGAAGATATGAAAATGTAATGAATTCTATGTGTGTATAATACCAGGAGATTTGATAAAGTAATACTGGGAATATAATTAGATAGAACTTAAACAACCCATACGTAGATGTACATAGGTTTTGAGTTGGTCCCTTTAATGGATCATTTGATAAAGATGAAGTTTAAGCATTATTAAACTGTCTACAAAGTCTGGGCAATTGTTTCAGAAACTGATTGGAGTGTGTCCACTTTTGGTTAACTTACCCTAACGATGTAACTATAAAATGCTTATTAGATTTTCTCCGTCCGGGTACTACATTTGAAATAAAACTGAGGCCTGAAAAAATGTTCTTCCCAGTGTGAGAGGAGTTGCTAGATTTCTTGAATAAACCTTTTTCTATAAAGTTAGAGCGAATTAAGATGTAATCTCGATGTAAGTTATAACGTCGTACAATGTCTAGGGTATCCATTAAAACGAATTATCATTGTGGGATTAATGTGATGCAGTATGTAATTGAAATATGCTGCATGTGAAAACAATCTGCTTTTATTAAAGAGCACAAGATCTGTTTCCTAGTCAATAAATGTTAATTTAACTCGTTGACTGCTAATCTATTCATTTTGCGCATGTGAGAATCTCTGCGGAGAAACGCTTGGACCTTAAATTAAGGCTATTTTCTGGGAATTGTGTCATTATTATGTGCCTGATGTTATGACCCCAGACAATTGTAAATTGGGTTATTTGAGGGATTTCTTCGTCATTTCAATAGCATCGGGTCTATGGTATTGACTAAAATCTGGGTTTCTGATTGTAATTCAACTATTGGTATGTTTTGCCTGGACAGATACTGCTGCTTGTGTTTGTTTAAAATTTAAACTGAACGTTTTAACAGCTTGCTTAGTTCAAATTGAAAGGCTAATTTATTCAACATAAATAGCGAGGCGATTTCGAGGTAACACGTTGTCTGTTACCTAAATGGTCTGCTGGAATAACATATTGAGAATGGAGCCGTATTTAAATAACTAAATCAAAGAAGAGAAAGTTACCTAAACCTAATGAATTCTAATAATAGCGGATAGGTAATTGCGATAGAGCTGTGCCCACCAAAATGTTATTTTTTTCTTCTTATGATGTATTTTATAAATGTGGCGCATTACATGTCACTTTTAAAGTCTTAGACATTTCATAAGTGTGAAGCCGAAAGAGAAGAGAAAGTTGTTAAGTTTGTTTTTAACGTTACGATAGAGGTAAGCGCTGAACGTTGTTTGAGAATGGGTTATATTTTTTTCCTACTGGTAAGAATAGAAGAGTTGGTTGTGCTCGCTGGGCTATATCGGGCTGTAAGGGATTCAGTGGGACATTTGCAGTAGAGATCTGAATGGTTGAAACGGAAACGTTCTGTGATAATTTCTGATTACTGTTGCTGGGTTTTATAGTTTAGGTAACACCAGTGAATTTGAGCAGGAAGTTAATGCATTGTAACATTATCATCCGTTTCCATTATGTGGAACAATGTCCGGTCATTAAAGTGGATTGCAGTTTGAGTTTGAGTTTATTTTTATTTTTACAGGGACAGTGCACATTAATCAACGTTTCAGTAAAGGTGCTGGTTTTAGCCAGCTGGCTAATTGTCAACCACAGTCCCTGGGCAGGTTATTAAAAATAATTACAAGAACAATAAAGACAATCAAGGAGCAGTGAGCACATGCAGAGCAACATAGAACAAGCAACGCGTAGCACGCAGACAGCAACAAAACAAAATACATAAAAGCAACAAAGTGTTTCCACGCCTCACCAGCTACAGACAACATGGAAAGCAGCAATACACAGCTAGGGATTATGTTCACTAGTCTGATTGGCCTTTAGCCATGTCTTCATGTTATCTTTGAAGGTGTGATAGGTGGTACAGTTGTGTGTCTGATGGAAAGGTATTCCAGACATGTGAAGCTCTAACAGAGAAAGCAGATAGTTTGTTTTTACCTTAAGGTTTGCAAATACCCACACACAACACACTTATTATGACTATTTGTTGGTGTTTTAAAATAGATTAGTGTGTTCTATTTCCTTTGGGTTTAGTGAGTTTTCCATTTGTCTTAGTGCCAAGGTATCTTAAAACCTGTTGGGGCTAGGGGGCAGTATTGACAATTTCTGAAAAAACATGTGCCCATATTAAACTGCCTCCTACTCAAACTCAGAAGCTAGGATATGCATATTATTAATAGATTTGGATAGAAAACACTCTGAAGTTTCTAAAACCGTTTGAATGGTGTCTGTGATTATAACAGAACTCATATGGCAAGCAAAAACCTGAGAGAAATCCTACCAGGAAGTGGAAATCTGGATGCATGGGCTCTCTTCAAGTCGTTTCCTATTGAATACACAGTGACGTAGTAATAATTGTGCACTTCCTACGGCTTCCACTAGATGTCGACAGTCTTTACAAAGTTATTTGAAGCTTCTACGATGAACAGAGCCCGAATGACAAGGAGGGGAAGTTGTTGAGGCAGGGGGTGACATCACTTCTTGGAGCGCGTTCATGAGGATGGATCCCTCCCATTCCAAAACCTTTTTCAAGACGTAAGAACCGTCCGGTTGAAATATTATTGAATCTTCACGTTCTGAAGGCCCTAAAGATTGATGTATTACAACTTTTGACATGTTTGAACGAACGTAAATACAACTTTTTTTTACTTTTCGTCGGGACATCGTCCGCGCGCTTTCTACACTTGTAGTAGCTTACTGGACCCACGAACAACAAGGAGTTATTTGGGCATAAATTATGGACTTTATCGAACAAAACAACATTTGTTGTGGACCTGGGATTCCTGGAAGTGCCTTCTGATGAAGATGATCAAAGGTAAGGGAATATTTCTAATGCAATGTATGATTTTAGATGACTCCAAGATGCCGGCTATCTGTATAGCCTAGTGTATTTTTCTGAGCTCAGTACTCAGATTATTGCAAAGAGTGCTTTCCTCGTGAAGCTTTTTTGAAATCATTCATAGCGTTTGCATAAAGAAGATGTTCATCTATAATTCTTTGAATGACAGTATAATTTTGTATCAATGTTTATGACAAGTATTTTTGTAAATTGTGGCGCTCATTCACCGGCAGTATTTGAGGGAAAATATTTTCTGAACGTCACGCGCCGATGTAAAATGCTGTTTTTATATATAAATATGAACTTTATCGAACAAAAAATGCATGTATTGTGTAACATGATGTCCTAGGAGTGTCATCTGATGAAGATCGTCAAAGGTTAGTGCTGCATTTAGCTGTGATTTGGGTATTTGTGATGCATGCTAGTTGCTAGGAAAATGGCTGTGTGGTTGTTTTTGTCGATGTACTCTCCTAACATAATCTAATGTTTTGCTTTCGCTGTAAAGCCTTTTTGAAATTGGACAACGTGGTTCGATTCAGGAGAAGTGTATCTATAAAATGGTGTAAAATAGTCATATGTTTGAGAAATTGAAGTTATAGCATTTATGAGGTATTTGTATTTCGCGCGACACGATTCCACTGGCTGTTGACTAGGTACCTTGCCCAGGGAGGTTAAGAGAGGGATGTGATTTGTGTGTTTTATTTCCTTTGGGGTTAGTCAGTTTTCCATTTGTCTTAGCGCCAAGGTATCTTAAGAGAGGGATGTGATTTGTGTGTTCTATTTCCTTTGAATTTAGTGAGTTTTCCATTTGTCTTACTGCCAAGGTATCTTAAAGGGGCATACACACACACATGGCATTTTCTGAAGTTTTTATTTTCTGAGTTTCAATTAAACATGTGAATTATTTTGATAAAGAAATGTACTGGAAACCCAGGATACGACATGTATGAAATGTTTGACTGTTTTTCATCAACTTGTCTAATATAGTAAGAAACACTTCTTTGAAGTGTTTGTATGACCTCCGACATCTGTCCTGAATTTCCAGTGTGTTTTGATCAACCTCATTGGAAAGCCATTTGGATAATGAATTTAAGGTCATTTGTAATACTGATTTGAAGGCAATTTGTAATATTGATAATTAGGATGAAGATTAAAGTTCTTTGCCATATTTGTCATTTGGACCAATGTGAAGAAGGAGAGGGTGTTGACTTTGACTAAGGGTAGGCTGCCTTAAGTCTATTATCCTTTGACCGTATGTGTACAATTCTTTATGGAGTTATTAAGGGTAGTGATTCTCATTCTATTTTGTTTTATTTTTTGACCAGTAGTAGTGTTTTTTTTACACATTACTCACATGGGGAGTCATGTATCAAAATGGGGGAGGTAACAGTCCTCTGTTAGGTTTTGGATTGAAGTTTACACATATTGAGTGATATGTAAAGCAGTGTACAGTATTGTTGTGTTGTTTGTGTTGTTTGTTCTGCTTTGTTTTGATACAAATCTCACCAGATTAGATCTGCTGGATTGTTGGGATTTCTCCCAATGTCACGACTTCCGTCGAAGTCGGTCCCTCTCCTTGTTCGGACAGCGTTCGGCGGTCGACGTCACCGGCCTTCTAGCCACCGCCGATCCACTTTTCATTTTCCATTTGTTTTGTCTTTGTTTTACACACCTGATTTCAATCCCATAATTACAGGTTCATTATTTAACCCTCTGTTCCCCCATGTTTTTTTGTGAGTGATTGTTTGTTGTATTTTCGGTCTGTCATGGTGTGCGTGTATTTGTTACTTTATATATTTGACATTTTGAGTAAAAGTACTTTGATTACTCATATCTGCAGTCCTGCGCCTGACTCTCTACACCAGCTACACCTAGGACCCATTACACCCAATGGGTTATAGGTCTAACTTCCTGATCCTGTGGCTCTGAGATGAAGTTGACAGTGTAATGAGGAGTATAAGCCAATTTGAAAAATAGTTTCAATAGAATGTGTTGTTATTCTCTTTGACATCTTAAGACATTGGTATTAAGAATAATTGGTAAAAGTAATAATTTATCATATAGTTAATGCTTTCCTGAATCAAAAATGAACTGAACTGAACTGTTGTTCTGATTTTTCCTCTCTTGAGGTTATCATGAAAGGTGACATCAGTCTGTGTCTTAATGCATGGAAGAGATATTTGGAACAAGTACCTCAAAACCCCCTCTAACTGGCTGAAGAAAAGCGACAAAGGCGTTCAATATGGCCCTGTCCGCACCACTTCTACCGAAATAGTCCTGAGCCAGCAACCTGTATGCAACATCCAATCTAAACTATCAACTGTTTTTCTCTCATGTCTTTTCTCTCAGGAGTGTGACAGAAGTCCATGTGGGGTGAGCATGGTGAACAATCTGTTCCAAACTTCTCTTATGTTGCTGGTATACTGGTTGACGAATGGACAAGACTGTGCCAAAAATTGATTTAGACTTTTGTGGTATCAGGTTGATTGTAGAGGTCTACACACTACATCAAAGTATAGTAATTTAGATTAAGAATGCATTAAGATACTGATCTGTATTATAATCGTGATAAGAAAGTTAATAGTATAATTATAGGTTAATTATACTGTATGTTAATATAAATGTACATTCTGCCAATGTTGATTTGAGGGTTTTTGACTTTGAGTGATAGGACCAATTTAAATCACTGAGCAATGTCATTGTAAATTTGGCTTGGATAATTCATTGGGTTTTGATTATGATTTGGAAACTGAATGATTTTTAAAACTGATGTATTGATTGGTGAATGGGGAGAGTGAAACTGATCCTAATCTATTTGACTTATTTCCATTACCAAATTACATTTTTGATGATAGTGAAAATACTCAGGAACTATAGCAGGTATGGTGGTAATGGCACATAGAGACTACAGGTGTAAGGGGTGCGTAACTGGTGGCAGGGAAGTCAGACGCAGGAGAGCAGAACTCGGTAATAGCTGGAGCAGTTTAATAGTAAAACTAACGGCATAAGAAATACAAAATATGGGTACAATAACCCGACGCGCACCAGTAAAACAAATGTTTACAAGCACTTACAACAATCAATACCACACAAAGACATGGGGAAACAGAGGGTTAAATACACAACACGTAATGAGGGAAATGAAAACCAGGTGTGTGGGAAAACAAGACAAAAAAAACGGAAAATGAAAAATGGATCGGCAATGGCTAGAAAACCGTCGACGTCGACCGCCGAACACCGCCCGAACAAGGAGAGGCACCGACTTCAGCAGAAGTCGTGACAATAGAAGTTGCTTGTCTTGGGTCATGTTCATTAGGCACTAACAGAATACATTTTACTTAAACCATCACTACCTGGATTTGTCTAAAGAGATATGCTCATTTTAGTTTCTGGGAAGGAAATAGTTATTTCCACCATACCATGCTGATCCATTGGAGTGTGATAGATAACTAAAGCTTATTTTATTGAACTCCTTTGTCGCATGCACTGCATTATGCATAAAATATGTGATTTTCACTGTGTATGAAGATATAGCTTTGAATCTCATAAACTGTATGCATCTCATGTGATGGATGTTGAAATAGGAGACAGTGCAAAGTTTCTTGGGAGGAGGCTGAGCCAGTGCTATAGCAGCTGGTCACGTGCAGGAATCCATGCAATGAGTTATTGCTTTTATGCTTCTTGTTTTATGAAGAATGTATGCATTTTCTATATATGAATGAATGTTTTTAAATCTTGTAATTTTCTTTTAAGTTGAGAGGACTCTCAAAATGGGGGAATGTGAGAGCAAAATTGCAAGATTATATTATAATACTTTTAATGCATCAAAAGGTTGTTTTATGCAGCAGAATAAGGGGTTGTTAGAATGCTCATCTATGTGTTCTACTGAGGATGGGCTTCTGGAAGATGTACAATGTCTTTGGTGATACTGCATTCCAGAGCATGAGTTAATGTTTCTGTTCTATATGGTACCAAGGAGAGACGACCCCAGGGCCAGACGCTGGTCTCTACACAAAGAAAACAGTTTTTACAGAAGATACTGTCTGCTGTGAATTATAAGTATCTTTCATACAAATCTTAACCTTGTGACCCATTCCACACATCTGTTGTTTGTCCTGTATACTGAAAGGGGTGTATCTTGGCTATAAAATACCTTTGTACTTTTGTCTCGGGGCTCTCAGCAAATCATCTGAGGGTGATTCGTCGACCAGCCATCAGTATCGTAGAGCACTCTCTACTTTATATGTGTGTGTGGTTTTGGTGGTTTCCCTTATTAATAAGTGAATAAAGATTTAATTTAATCTTACATCTAGATGTTCCGCTAGCGGAACGTCTGCTCCAATATCCAATGATGGGCGGGGCGCGAAATACAAACTCCTCTAAAATCTGAAAACTTCAATTTTTCAAACATATGACTATTTTACAGCTATTTAAAGACAAGACTCTCGTTAATCTAACCACACTGTCCGATTTCAAAAAGGCTTTACAGCGAAAGCAAAACATTAGATTATGTCAGCAGAGTACCCAGCCAGAAATAATCAGACACCCATTTTTCAAGCTAGCATATAATGTCACAAAAAACAAAACCACAGCTAAATGCAGCACTAACCTTTGATTATCTTCATCAGATGACACACCTAGGACATTATGTTATACAATACATGCATGCCTGTTCAATCAAGTTCATATTTATATCAAAAACCAGCTTTTTACATTAGCATGTGACGTTCAGAACTAGCATTCCCACCGAACACTTCCGGTGAATTTACTAAATTACTCACGATAAACGTTCACAAAAAGCATAACAATTATTTTAAGAATTATAGATACAGAACTCCTCTATGCACTCGATATGTCC
>NC_042993.1:14978464-14988464 GCF_901001165.1 Salmo trutta | reverse complement strand
TATTGTGAACCTTGGAGAAATAAATAGTTCAGCTAGCCTTACACTCGTAGACAGAAGGGTTCCAGAAGGGCTTTTCGTCTGTCCCCATAGGAGAACCCATTTTGGTTCCAGGTAGAAAGAACGATTTTGTGTTTTGTGGAACTCAAAAGGGTTCTAGCTGGAACCAAAGGGGTTCTAGCTTGAACCAAAAATGGTTCTTCAAAGTTTTCTCCTATGGAGACAGCTGAAGAACCCTTTTAGATTCTAGATAGCACCTTTTTTCTAAGAGTGGAACATAATGAAATCTGTTCATGATCACAATCCTGACATGACATTTCCCTAATGAAATACAATCCTGTCATGATGTATGACCACTACTTGGATATTTCTACTTATAACAGCATGCAATCCTCTCAACCCTGTCTGATAGCCAGGTCCTATGGAAGGGATCTGTTAGTGACCCATATCTGATTAGTCGTTTGGGAGCAGCTGCGGAGCGTTTGATTGGTGCGTGTGGCTGGAAAGCCTGTGTGTCAGGTTGTGCCCTCTCCAACCTGCCTGTGTGTGTGGCCCTCTGTTGATCCGTGTCTAGTTGGTCAGGGAGGGAAACCATCTGGTACCTGGTGACTATTAGAGTGTTTTCTGGGATCAGTTTGAGCCGAGGCATCATGTGGCATTCAAGACACATCTCTGACACACTATGGTTCCGCTCACTGAACTGGGTGTACCTTGGCTATGAATCCAAGCTAATGCAATTGACAGAGCTGACAAGCTCTAAAAAATGTCGGGGCTTGTTGGGCCTTCACCAAAGTACTCTTTCTCTGGCTGTCTCCATCTATCTATACAGTCTTTCTTTCTGGTTCCTACCCTGATTTCCTCAATCACACTTCCTCCCCTTTCTCCTGCCCCACCCTCTCTCCTCACTCTCTTCCCCTCTCTCTAGTTTATTTTGGTGCTGCTCCCCAGGGCCTCTGTGTAATGTGGTTACCTCGTCACCTGTACCACATCTCTGAGGTGCTTTGTTTGTGTTGCTGTTTCAGAGATATCTGTCTTTGTTTGTGTTTCTCTATGAATCCCTGGACACAGACTGAACCATGTGTCACTGAGTAAGATGTAGCATTATTGGCAAGGGTGACTTCAGTGGCGGAATTTACCTTTCTCCCTTCTGTACATGTAGCAAGGCATTCACTCACATTCCCACATACTGCTGCTCACTTAAACCCATTATTGTTGCTGTAAAGGCCCTGGTATGACAGATAAGGACTAGGCTATATATGCCATCGATACCGGGAAGCTGGTCAACATAAAGTGGCAACACTCTTTCTCTCTTGTTCTCTCTCGTTCTTTCTCTCTCTCCCTCTCTCCCCTCCTGTTCTGTGCTCAGTTTAGCCTCATTCCAATTTTCCAACTACAATTTTTTTTCTCTTGTAACTTATTTTTTGTTTGGGTCTCACAAAGGCTCTCTGAGCATTAATCTTTGAGCAGTTTAGACCGCTGTATAGTGAATAATGCAGGGCACAGTCCGATGCTCCTCAGGCGACTTCACCTTGCCTAAATGGATGAGTGCTCAAGCTGAACACACACGCACATTCACCTTCTACACACCTTCTCCACAGGGAGCGGGGGAGTAACAACTCACTAACAGGAAGCAACAAAGCATGTGTGTCATCTCCTTAAGCATATTTCTGTGTGTGTGTGTGGGGGTGTTTGTATGTGTTGGGGGGGTTAGCCTTATTTTAAACTCAAGGCATCTATTCAATATCCAATAGCTCTTAAATGCCTGTAAGAAAGTTAAAGGCCACCCAGCATCCTCACCATTTGACCCTCTTCTGACCCTATAAATACATTCGGAACTGGACGTGCCTGCCCTGAACAAATCTAATACCCATTATAACAACTTCTAAGATGTCCATTATACATTAAAGCAAAGTAACATTTGAGTTCTCTGCCTTTTCCTGGTAGCCTCATTAGCAAGACAACATCAAACGCTGAGGCGTTGGGGATAAACACTCAGGGAAGCTAATCCTTCCAGCCTATGGCGTCTTAGGCCTTCAGCAATAATCAAAGACCACAGGTAGGAGAAGAACAAATCTAGCACTGAGATTAGTAGAAGAGCTGTGAAATGAAAGGAAGTAGATCGGAGTATAGAAGGGGAAACACACTTATTAACACAGGGGATCAAACATGCTCTCAGCTTCTAAGGCCCGGGATGCTTGTTGAGCTAAAGCTCATGTCCACACACACACACACAGGCACACACACACTCACACATACACACACCCACATACACACACCCACACACACACACACACACACACACACACACACACACACACACACACACACACACACACACACACACACACAACCCCTCCCCACACACACACACAGAGGAAGGAGATAAATACCCTGTCTTCTGCCTCAGTACCACTAGTGTGTAAATGTTGGTCATTAGAATGGATATATCATTAGTAATTCAGGTGTTTATAGTAAAGAAGAAAAATGTTGAGGTTGAGGGATCATACAGGGTTTTTGTCATTGTGTGTGTGTGTGTGTGTGTGTGTGTGTGTGTGTGTGTGTGTGTGTGTGTGTGTGTGTGTGTGTGTGTGTGTGTGTGTGTGTGTGTGTGTGTGTGTGTGTGAGCATGCGTGCGTGCGTGCGAGAATACTAGCTTGAGTGTGCGAGCATGCAAATGACTCTGTGTGCATGTGTTTGCGAGCACCTGTCTGTGTATGCACCGTGTACATGTGTGTGAGTTGGCGTTTCTGTCTAGTGTGTTATCTCTGAGGGAGAGAGGTTTAATATGACCTAGAGGAATTCCATTAGCTTCTCTACACGTGGAGCGCTTGCTCCAGATCTTGTTTCCTTAGCCCTGACCTCTGGAGCTGTGGTCACACTGTCTGACACTCGTTTATGGTGTTGTGAATTCCTCAGTCTGCTGCCTGCACCTGCCTCTCTCTCTCTCTCTCTCTCTCTCTCTCTCTCTCTCTCCCATTTCCTCTCTCTATCTGTCTCTCTACTTCTCATAATGTATTTGTCTATCTGTCTTTATCTACCTTTCTCTATCTGCCTCTCTCTTTCTCTCTTTTTCTCCCTCTCTCTTTCTCTCCCTTTCTCCCTCTCTCTTTCTCTCCCTTTCTCTCTTCTCTCCCTCCAGAGAGGAAGAGAGATGTCAGGAAGGAAAAATACCAAATAGAGCAAAGCAATCATTCAGCTGAATGACAAGCTCAGCACATTGGAGAGAGTCAGGGAAAGAGGGAGAGAGGGTGGGAAAGAGGGAGAGAGGAAGGGAAAGAGGGAGAGAGGAAGGGAAAGAGGGAGAGAGGAAGGGAAAGAGGGCGAGGGAAAGCAGGAGAGAGGGAGGGAAAGAGGGAGAGAGGGAGGGAAAGAGGGAGAGAGCGAGGAGAGAGAGGGAAAGAGGGAGAGAGATGGAGAGAGAGGGAAAGAGGGAAAGAGGGAAGGAAAAAGGGAGAGAGAGGGAAAGAGGGAGAATCATGGAAAGAGGGAGAGAGGGAGGGAGAGGGAGAGAGGGAAAGAGGGAAATAGGGAGAGAGGGAAAGAGGGAGAGAGGGAGGAAGTCAACATTCAGACAGATGATTTGGACCCCCTCCGAGCCTGCACTGTCCTCACTGTTTACACAGAGGAAGATTTGGGATTTACACATCACCGCTCATGACTTTCTATGTGCAAAGTCACTGGCTCCGACTGAAATTGAACATCACTTGTTTGTGAGAGAGTCAAAGGTCCAGTGTCTGATCTGTTGGTGGGAGTGCATGGGTGTGTATACACAGTACAGTCTACTGCACACACACACACATACATGCAAACTCAAGCGCACACACACACACACACACACACACTTTTTGTGAAGAGCAGAGTGGGAGAATCCCATTATTCACTAAGCTGACACATATTCACATCTCCTCCCCTTTCTCCCTCTCTCTGCAGAAACCAGGCCAGGGGATGACACCACAACTACCACTCTGGACCTGGTCTAACCTGCCCTAACCTGCCCAAACATCCCAACAACACCACAACTACCACTCTGGACCTGGTCCAACCTGCCCTAACCTGCCCAACATCCCAACAACACCACAACTACCACTCTGGACCTGGTCCAACCTGCCCTAACCTGCCCAAACATCCCTACAACACCACAACTACCACTCTGGACCTGGTCCAACTTGCCCTAACCTGCCCAACATCCCAACAACACCACAACTACCACTCTGGACCTGGTCTAACCTGCCCTAACCTGCCCAAACATCCCAACAACACCACAACTACCACTCTGGACCTGGTCCAACCTGCCCTAACCTGCCCAACATCCCAACAACACCACAACTACCACTCTGGACCTGGTCCAACCTGCCCTAACCTGCCCAACATCCCAACAACACCACAACTACCACTCTGGACCTGGTCCAACCTGCCCTAACCTGCCCAACAACACCACAACTACCACTCTGGACCTGGTCCAACCTGCCCTAACCTGCCCAACATCCCAACAACACCACAACTACCACTCTGGACCTGGTCCAACCTGCCCTAACCTGCCCAAACATCCCTACAACACCACAACTACCGCTCTGGACCTGGTCCAACCTGCCCTAACCTGCCCAACATCCCAACAACACCACAACTACCACTCTGGACCTGGTCCAACCTGCCCTAACCTGCCCAACATCCCAACAACACCACAACTACCACTCTGGACCTGGTCCAACCTGCCCTAACCTGCCCAACATCCCAACAACACCACAACTACCACTCTGGACCTGGTACAACCTGCCCTAACCTGCCCAAACATCCCAACAAAACCACAACTACCACTCTGGACCTGGTCCAACCTGCCCTAACCTGCCCAACATCCCAACAACACCACAACTACCACTCTGGACCTGGTCCAACCTGCCCTAACCTGCCCAACATCCCAACAAAACCACAACTACCACTCTGGACCTGGTCCAACCTGCCCTAACCTGCCCAACATCCCAACAACACCACAACTACCACTCTGGACCTGGTCCAACCTGCCCTAACCTGCCCAACATCCCAACAAAACCACAACTACCACTCTGGACCTGGTCCAACCTGCCCTAACCTGCCCAACATCCCAACAAAACCAGGACCCAGAACCCCCACACCGGACGTGGTCCAATAGTTCCCATAACCCATAACAATACCAGGACCCAGAACCACCACAGTGGATCTCATCCAACCTTCCCCACACTCCCCAACAAAACCAGTACTACAAATCTAAAGCTGGACCAACCTACCCCACATTCCCCAACAACACCAGAACTACGAGTCTGGACATGGGCCAGCCTCCACCACATCCCAACAAAACCAGGGCCCAGAACCACCACACTCTGGACCTGGGCCAGACTCCTCCAGACTAGCCTACAGCACCAGCTCAGTTCTGCTCAGAACACCACGGGTTGATCTAAATCAGGACAGAGTACACATGAATCCAGATAAAGATGTTGTACAGTAAATCCGTTTTTAAAATAGGAGATTACAGTTTAATGTGTGATTAACAACAAGTGACTAGGGTTTTTTATTGAGCCCTTCATAATCACAGTTTAGAATATATAAATCAAATGCACTGTGCAATGACCATAATGACATGTCCAAACTGGTTTATAAAGTACATCGTTTTATTCAAATAGGATCATTCATTCATTAATGCGTTCAATCATTCAGTCATTCATTCAGACAGTCATTCATTCTAGCAGAATCACCACAGTCAAACAGGCTTTCCAGAGTTCTTCAGATAACTGGAACTAAAAAGGTCAGCTCAAAACCAGGCTTTAATGTTCTGTAATGGTATTATAATAGCATTATCCCCCTGAGCTGCTCAAATGACATGTTGCTGTGAGAGATCAGAGATAATGCCAATGTGGATTTAATACCCAAGAACAGATGAGGCCAATAACAGATGAGGCCACTATAGAACACTACAAAGCATCTATAGAAACTGAAAACTAAACATAGATTGATAGATGGACAAATGTTGCTGGGTCTCCAAAAGTATTGGTTAAGTGGGGATTCTGTGTGTAAAGTTCACACTTACAGACTATAAATGTACTAGGACATCCAAGTGACATTTAGCATTGGGCACACCACAGGGCTATATGGTCAGCTAGTTATTTTAAGAGGTCATGACTGCAGTCACCGTTTTTCCTCTATATAGGCTTTCTGTCATGCTTGCTCCCGCTCCCCCTCCCTGGCGCTTGAGGGCGCCAGGCTGCCCGTCTTTACACACACCTGTCACCATCATTATGCGCAGCCGCGATCATTGGACTCACCTGGACTCCTTCACGTGGTTGATTACCTCCCTTATATCTGTTGGTTCCTTGGTGGTGTTCCCTGTGTCCGGATGAATTGTTATGTGTTCCTGTCCAGACACTGTTTCTGTTCTGTTTCATGTCCGTCAGTTATTAAACCCTCACTCCCTGTACCTGCTTCTCATCTCCTGCGTCGATCCTTTCACTTACATTATGTGCATGATTAAATAGGCATAACCTCCATTTACTATAAAAAAAGAAGAATCATGGTATGGGAAGAAAACCCTTCTGGGATTTGCATAGATTTGCATTTGAAATAGCCTTATGTTAATTTGCATATCATTACGTTATGATTCACCCATTATTCAGAATCTGTGTTGTATAGGTTTCCAGAACACAACAATCCGTTACTCCCTGCAGTCAAACCAAGCCATTATGAGATGAGTGTTTTTGTATAATTTGTATTAGTACAGCTGCCATCGCAGCAGCTTTCCCCACAAACGTATCCTGGTCCTATCTGTCGACTTTGACTGTAACTGTAGGTAATTCAAGCACAAAGGGCCCCCTGAAAACACACTCTCAGCCAGTGGTAAATGTAATTCACGATGGGGCTGCAGAAAGGCTTTGATTTTTGATTGCTGTGTTGTATTGTTGGAGTAGGGTAGACTCTGGGCCTAGTGGTAGATTTTGGAGGTGAAGTGTGGCTCCAAACATGGGCAGAAATTTCCCATCAACCCTCTATAGCGGGCACGAGAGAGAGAGAGAGAGAGAGAGTTTTTTTTTTTTTTTTTTTTTGAGTTTTTATAAAACCTTTATTTTATACTCAAGTATTAACATCAATAATGACACACTGCCTTTTCAGAAATGAAACACCAAATGTAATTCTTAAAATAAAAGAAAAAAATACAAAACACTAAAATAACAAAAAATGTAAAAATAAAAGAAAATAAAAAAAATGCTAACAAACATATACATTCAGCTTATTTCATCAACAAAAAATAATTTCCCCTCCTCTACATAACAAAGCGCTCCTTCGTATGCCCACTTCTCCTCAAACAATGGGAGATCTTTTACAGCTGAGAAGAACTCAAAATCTACTTTTATTCTTATTTTCACTAATCCTTTAAAAACACATCTTACATCCTGCCCATATCCCGTTTCTATCTTATGTTTCCTACTCAAAAAATGGACATCTTAGCTTGTCCCAAAATAAAATTTAACAGTTGACATTTTCTTTTCTGTTGCTTTCTATATTGAAACCCCAAAATAAAAACAGTGTTATTGAAAATCTCCCCTACAGCTTTAAACAAAGACTCCAGCATTTCCAAGAGAGGTTTAATCCTCTCACACTCCACAAAACAGTGAAAAATGGTTTCTCTTATATTACAAAAAGGACATCCATCTCCAACATCTGAGTTAATAACAGATACAAAAGCATTAACTGCAATGATGCCATGCAAAACCCTCCATTGCATATCACCAGTACCCTTTTGTAACGGTGGCTTGTACAGTGCTCTCCATGCTGGCTTTACCTTGTCATCAATGCCCAATTTTACCCTCCATGGAGTGTCTTTTCTATTTTTCAATTTATCTTTATTCAACACCTTGACACACCCCCTATATAATTCTTTCCCATTCACCTCATCCAAACCCACCTCTTCCAACCCTCTCAAATCCAGTAATATCGCCTTTCTTTCTGACTCTGGGATATTTGGTGTAATCCCTAGTCTTGGAAATGAGACGTCTTCATCTTGTTCCTTCTTGTGGCTATGAAGCATACCCCACTCTTCTGCTGACAGAGCCTTCCTGCAGCTTCCCAGCATTTGTCCTACAATCCTTTCCGACCTCACCCCCAAATGTTCAGCCACCCGTCTACCATCCATTAAGGCGGGCCCAGCCACGGCCATTACTGTTTTAAGGTGATGATTTGCCCTTCACCCAGAATCTTGGAAAAATGTGGAACATCTGCAGTTGTGCAATCCAGTCTTGCCCCATACACCAGAGGTTCCTCCAACAGCCAATGCACTGACTCCGCTGAAGTTCGTCTGGACACCTTCATTATGCTCCACACCCTAAGAAGGCCTCTGTAAAACGGAGGTATTCCCTCCCTGGAAATCTGGCTACTATCAACCAAAAATAAAGCTTTCTTTAAACCTAATCCTCCAACCTGCTGTAATACAAGACCTGCCACCCCTCTCCAAACCACATTTTCCTGTCCATAAAGCAACCTTTGAATAAACTGCAACCGGAAAGCAGCAGCCCTACTAGCAAGATGTACGAGACCTTGTCCCCCCTCCTCTTTTGACAAATACAAAACACTTTGTGGAACCCAGTGATATTTATCCCAAAAGAAATCCACAATTATTGCCTGTATCTTAGCCAGAAGGCCAGATGGTGGTTCTAAAACTGACAACCGATGCCACAGTGCAGAGGCAATCACATTGTTAACTATAATAGTGCGCCCTCTATATGACATACGAGATAGCAACCAACGCCATCTCCTTATCCTCCCTTCCACCATTTCAACCACCCCAATCCAATTTTTTTCCATAGTCCCCTCATCTCCTAGGTACACTCCAAGATACTTAAAACCTCCCTTACACCATTCCAGCCCCCCTGGCAAAGCCATGATCCCTCCATCCCATTCTCCAATCTGTAAAGCACAACTCTTTTCCCAATTTACCTTTGCAGAGGATATTCCCCTAAAACGATCAACCATTAGACTCAAACTATCCACCTCCGCTTGATTTTTCACTAAAACAACTACATCATCAGCATAGGCTGAGAGACGAATAGGAGGAATGTCCCTTGAAAGGTACACCCCTTCAATGTGACTTCTTATGCTATTTAGTAGTGGCTCTATAGCAATGGCATATAACATTCCCGACAAAGAACATCCCTGCCTAATACCCCTACACACTTTAAAAGGAGCACTCAAACCACCGTTAACTTTCAATACACTTTCAATGTCACCATATATCACCTCTATCATGGCATAAAACCAGAGCTGAACCCAAACGCCTCCAAAGTGTGCCATAAATATTGATGTTCAACTCGGTCAAATGCCTTTTCCTGATCAATTGAAATTAGACCAGCATCCAACCAATAGCCCTAGAGACGTCCAAAAAATCACGAATCAGAGAAATGTTATCTCCTATCTGCCTGCCAGGAACACAGTAGGACTGGTCCGTATGTATGATTTGCCCCATCACCTCCCATCAACCTGTTGACAAAGCTTTTGACAGGATCTTATAATCAGTGCACAATAAAGCCACCGGCCTCCAGTTCTTCACCTCCCTAGGGTCACCCTTTTTGGGCAGTAGGGTGAGGACAGCCCTTCTGCAGCTTATTGGTAGTAACCCTCCGGTTAAACTATCATTAACTACTGCTAGCCAATCCTCTCCCAACATAGCCCAAAAAGACTTAAAAAAGTCAACGGGAAGCCCATCAATGCCTGGTGCCCTTCCATTTTCCATGCCTTTTAATGCAGTGTATAACTCCTGCAAAGACAATGGTTGCTCAAGCTCAACCTGAGCTTCTGCAGCCACCTGTGGGAGCCCATCGAAGAACTGCTGTGTCACTGTTTTATCCTCTTTGTACTCACACTTGTAGAGCTCAGCATAGAAACTCTACTGCCCTCTTTCTAATTTCATCCTAGGTCTAGTGAGCTCTTGTCCAACAGCTGATTTGAGACAATGATAATTTTTCTTTGTCCATTCTTTTCTCTAAAC